>NC_053195.1:12218087-12527457 GCF_905163445.1 Pararge aegeria
GTAAAAGTAAGACACTTTTGTATTTACATTTATGCTCGCAAACATTGCAAGAGTGCGATTTCTTAGTAGATTTGCCGTGTTGGACTTGCATACATTTCTTCGGCAAAGTAGTGCCTGGAAGGTAAAATTGTTATTAACCAAAAAAAAAAAAGTTCGTGGTCTTTTGGGGACACCAGTTCCTTATGTACGAGCATAAATTTTTTATTTTGATTTTTTTGTCAATAAAAATATAGTCACCATCTTGTTTTGCCCTGTCATACATGTCTTTCTACCGTCATACTTTCAATTTAATCAAGAAATTCTAGAAAATTTGGGTTATTTTGGCAAAAGAGGTTATAAGCATCCTCAGGAGATGTTGTCTTTACAAGGAATCATTGTTTCGACCTAAGTCTGCGGTGAACCTATGAAAATTTACAGAACAAACTGATGGCTTGCGATATGAGATAGTAGAAATAGTTACGCGTAACGAAACAACGTTATACGTTAACGCCTCCATACTCATATTTTTCGGAACGAACTAACTATTTGCGATCTTGAATTTTAATATAAAAATAATTCATACCTACCTGCTTGTACGTAAGGTACAGTGCCTTTAAAAAATCAGTTACATTTTGAATTAAGATGTTTCATTGAATTATGATTTTAATAACAAATAATTAGTAGAGTTGAATTATTTATCAGGATATTAGATCTTCATTCATATGCCAAATAATTAAAATATCAAAATATTCAGGAAATTACCTAATGCAATGAGGACCTTAAAAATTAACAAACATCAAATAAAATTTGGAGATCCACCGAGGGCACACGTTATTTTTACTTTTGGCATTAAAAACCATAACATTTTTTACCTTATAAAAACACATTTTTGAATAATTTACTGATAATTGTTTTATCGTCTTGTATCGTCGATTGCTTTAAACTAACCGATCTACAGACATTATCAGTTCACCAGTCAGTTAACATCCCACTACTGGCACAGGCTTCCTCTCACATAGAGGGGAGAGGGTTGTATAAAATAGACAAATATCCTTGCTTCAATTGCTTTATTAAAAAGTTAAGTACAGTCATTTTAGAACAATTTTTCGCATCCTTAATACCTAACTAAAGAATATTATATCAGCAATATTTTTTTTTATCAACATAACACTGTTTAATGATATGTCTATGTGCATATTTCAACAAGCGTACACTTAAAAGAAAACTCTTTTATGAAAACAAGCATATCAAACAATCTTTAATACAAAAAACAATGTAGCTTGAAAGTATCAGTTCCCCTGTGTAAAACGAGTGCCTTTTTTCTCACTGACATAAGACAAAACAAAAATGAAACAACCTAATATAATCATCAGGTAAGTTAAATGGACCTTAGTTGAAATTAACTTGGCTTTATAGTGTTGTGAGTTCTCATGTGAGTGGTCAGAAGATATTTTCTCGTAAATTTAACCTGACATATGTAACAGGAATAAGGTTTCTCACCAGTGTGACTTCTCATGTGGTCAGTTAAATGATGTTTGAGTGTAAATTTTACCAGACAACGGTCACAAGAATAGGGTCTCTCGGCAGTGTGTGTCTTCAAATGGGCTGTCAAATGATTATTTTTGAGCATACCTTAACTGACATACATAACAAGTGTAAGGTTTCTCACCAGTGTGGGTCCTTTTGTGATCAGTTAAATTACTTTTATTTAAAAACATCTTCTGGCATAGCTCACAAGCGTAATGTTTCTCACCAGTATGGGTTTTCATATGAAAATTCAAATGACTTTTCTGTGTAAATAATTTCTGACATAAGTGACAAGAAAACGGTTTCTCGCCAGTATGAGGCCTCATGTGTAAAGCTAGAAAACTTTTGTATTTACATTTATAGCCACAAATACTACAAGAGTAAGTAATTAACTTCTTCGGCAAAGGAAAGCCTGAAATGTAAAAATATTTGCTTTATAAAAACTGGATACAGTGCATTTAAGTATTCTCATTGAATATATTACATCATCAGTTTAACTAGCAGCGGCAGATCAGAATATTGTTGTCTTCACCCCTCCCTTATACCACGGATGTTGTATTAGGCGACTAAGGGAATATAAAGGATACCGTGCAGCAGCATCCTCTAAACTATTACTACCATCTACCACTATCACGAACCCGCCCGCGCAGCGGGCCAGACAGCCATTCTGACACTCCATTCTAATTTCTATTTCTAATTCTAACTAGTAATAATGTTTCTACCTATATATAAACACAGCTAGATCCCACTTCTGATGTATCAATGTTTTATTCGCATTTATGGAGACTTCATTGGCTCTATTAATTTATAAGGGTAAGGGGTCTGGGTCTCAATTTTTATTTTTTTTGCCTCTGGTAATGTGTTCTGCGTAGCTTTAAGGATAATATTATGTTATGTGGTAATCATCAAAGTTATACTTTCATGCAATTTAGCGTTTGTAGACTGTAATGCTCCCTGTAAATCAGCAGGCTACCATCTTAGACTGCATCACCAGTTACCATTATTTGAGCTTGAAATTTTTCATTAATAAGTAAAAGTATATCAATAAAATACTTACAAGGTAATTTGTGAGTTTTCGTATAACACTAAATTGCATTAAAATGCTAAACACAAAAAAAAATCGCCACTTTTTACAAGAACTGCCAAGTTTTACACCATGTACTTGTATAAGGTATATAAAATTTGAAAGTAGCAACCCGGCTTTGCATGTTTATAAATTATTAAAAAATTACTGTTGCCTTTGATTACAAAAGAACTTGTGAATGTTTGGATTTTTTTTGCTACTTAAGAAAAAACTTAATTAGCCTTTTTCAACGGTCAAGCTGACATGTCGTATAATCAGCTGCTCGTATTTTATTTATAATTTAAGTTTTAATTTTAGTCTTAATATTCGTAAAACTGTGTAAATTATTTGTAAATAAGTGTTTGTTCATTAGATAAGTAGTCATAAAAAGTGTAATCAACTCAGCGAGCACAAAAAGCGAACTATCCATGTGACAGGAGGTTCGTTCGGCGAGAATTCAAAATCGAACGTCTGTAACGACGTATGATTTACGTTCAAAGGATTTTACTGGGGAGTATTGCTTTTATTTTCTTTATCGTTCTCTGTTATCACGTTATATTATCCCGCTAGCTATTAAATACATTACTCCCTACACAGTACATTCTCGTTGATCACGAGACACGTCCCTATATACACTCTGACAAAATCATTCTTGCTTTACTTGACGGATTTGTGGAAGTGAAGAAAAAGAATTATTGAAACTGTCTCAGACAACATTTACAGCATCTACTCATGCACACCTTATGATATAGGTCACTGTTCTAGTAATCTACTTTAGTAATTAATACATTTTAGAAATAACTTCAATAGTCAGCGCAAAAAATAGTATTTGTAACTGTTGGATATGCCAAACTAGTATGTTTTTATATTTCTAATCAGATCTTTAATATACTCTGTTTAATACTAATTTGAATCCTACTTTTATTCCTTTGGTCTCTCTCTTCTGTAGGTCATCTATTTTCCTTCACTTACATACACTGTTTGGTGTGTTTCAGAGACAAGTTCTATAAAATGGCTCCTCCAATGTTAACCAGAAGAGCGGCTGCATTGGAAGAGCAATTGAAACTAAAGAATGCCCTCCGTGAACTCAAGTCACTCAAACAAGTAAATGCTGACTTGGTGAGGGAACAAGATGACAGTGAAGTTGAACTGAGAGCAATTATAGCCAAGAACTCCCAACTGAAAGGTGAACTAGCAGAGTTAAACAGTGCACACAATCTGGTCATAGAGGAACGCGACCAACTCCAGAAGGCAGTCAGCTCATTTGAACAATGCATATCAACCTATGAAGAAGCTCTAGGGAAAATTTCTATGTTGGAGGGAGAATTAAGTAGGGCATGTTCAACAATCAATGACCTTCAATCACAATTACACAGTGCTGAAACACTATCAACAAATAATCTGTACGATGAACTTGTTGCTTCATCCTCAACAATGCCAATGTGTATCGATCTGACTTGTGATAGTCCTTGTATTAAAAACCCCAAGCCTCAGCAACATTCCTGTTTCTATTTAAATAGCCATAACAAAATAAAAAAATACATTAAAATAAGTAAAATAATTAAAAAAACTCAAACTTTAATAAAAAAACAAAGGGCTGGCACAAAAAACCTGGCATTAAGAAAGGAACGCTCAGTTTTAGTAAATAAATTAAACACCCTTTCATTATCCTCTCAGAGAAGTAGAGAAAACTATGAAAGTGAAATTCAAAGCCTCAATGATGTAATTAAACAATTGGAGGACTCACTTAAAACTGTAACCATTAAATATGAGCTATCACAAAGGCAGATTGATGAACAAATTCTGGCAGCTGATGAGTTGTTAGCCCTAGGTACCTACAACATGGCTCGCTTTGAGTCTTTAGCAAATAAATGTAACTGTACTCATGAGATACCTATGACTAACCTAAAATTATGTGATACAGTATCTTCCAACCAATTAGAAACATGCCTGGAGCAGTGCTCAACTGTCATACCAGACCCTTCACCTTTATTAAAAAGTATGCCTGAAAAACAGACAATTATATTTTCCGACATGTTAGGTAAAGGTTTTGGACCTATTATGAACCATTACCTTGATCACTCAGTGACTAATAGATGTTCACCGGGGGCTAGTTTCGATTATCTTATTAATAGTTTGAATAGTGACTATTTAGATGTAAATAAAAATGTTGTTCTCTTAATAGGAGACAGTTTGAATGTCAAAAAGCATCAAATTATAAAATGCATTGATAAATTACTAGCTTTACATAGTAAAACTCAATGTAAATTCGTTATGTGTGCCTTTCCTTACTGTGGCACATTTAGTTCAAAGCAGAATGAACATATTTATAATTTAAATTTATTAATTTATAACCTGACATGCCGTCATAGTGACGCAGTTTTTTATTTTGACATCAATAAATCCATGTCATCCCTATTGTCTAGAGATAGTTTAATTTTATCTAAGAAAAGTAAGCATCACTTGGCATCTTTACTAGCTTACAACTTAAATGATACTGTTACAAGTATTGTAACTAAGTCTATTGACACCTCTACATATTGTACTTCAAGTACCACCAATATTTCTAATATTGACCCTAGTACTTGTTCTAGTACTATAATTAATTCAAATAGTTATTTAAACTAGACAGTGAGACAACGGGGAAGCTCTGTAATATGAACATTGTACATCAAAACATACAGAGCTTCACCGGCAAAGAATTAGAAATAGAACTGTTTGTTGAAAAATTCAATATACACATATTGTGTATAACTGAGCATTGGCTCACTGGAGCACAAATAGCAGTTAACATCAATAACTTCAAAATGTCAAGTGTGTTCTTTAGAAAGACTGCTATTCATGGTGGATCCTTAATTTTTGTACGCAATAATATAACATGTAAGGAGCGAAAAGATATAGTTAGTCTTTCTGTGGAGCGCATAATTGAACTGTCTTGTGTGGAGCTGGAGCGTTTTATAATAGTGTGTGTGTACCATCCCCCCTCAGGTGATTTCAACCAATTCGAGGATGTAATGGAAGATGTCCTTAAGCGATTGTGTATGTCTACTAAAAATGTAATAGTATGCGGGGATTTCAATGTTGATATCTTATTACATAATACTACTACGACTAGGTTGTTAAACTTATTTAAATGCTTTAATTTGAATAATGCTTTCGATGAACCTACTAGAATCACAGCAACTTCAGCATCTTGTTTAGATAATATTTTTTTAAACTGTGATATCTTAGGTAAATCGATATTAAACAATTTAAGGTCAGATCATTGTGGCCAACAAATTACTGTTGTTGGTACAAATAGAAATAAACATATTGTTAAGTACAGGCCGATAACTCAGAGTAAACTGACGCGATTTGAAGGTGAAATATCAGCCAAAATTCCTGCTCTCTTTTTTGAAAACTGTCATCCCGACAATCTTTATCGTACGCTTTTCAATGAAATAGAAAGTGCATTTAATAAAGTATTTACTTTTAAATACATAGATTCTAATAAAAAAATGAGGTTTAGTGATTGGGCGACAATAGGCATTTACAAAAGCAGGGATAAGTTGTATGAGCTATATGATGAAAAACAATACAATCAGACTCCAACCTTCCTTGAATATGTAAAAAGTTACTCCAAAACATTTAAAAATGTTTGTAGACAAGCTAAGTCGCTATACATTAAAGATCGGATAGTAAAATCTGAAAACAAAATACAAACAACCTGGAAAATTGTTAATAATGAATCTGGGAAAACTAAATCTCGAGACGGAAATTTTGAATTAATTATTAATAATAATATGGTAACTACTGATACAGAAGTTGCTAGTACTTTTGAAAACTTTTTTCAGAATGTTCCTATTTTGTTAACAGATTCACTAAATTCCTCACCTACTGCAGCTCAGAATTTATTAAGAGGCAACATTAATGAGTGCAAAGTTTTATTTCATTTCAAACATATAGATGCATCGGATATCAGTAAAAACTTCAAGTTGTTAAAATTAAAGAAAACAGGTGATATATGGGGAATGTCGGTAAAGGTAATATCTCAAATTATTGACGTCATTGCTCCTCTTTTAGCCATAATTTTCAATGAATGTGTTGATTTAGGTACTTTCCCGAACCTAATGAAACATAGTAAACTCATTCCTCTATTTAAATCTGGTAATAAAAATGATATAAACAATTACAGACCTATCTCAATCTTACCAGCTCTTAGTAAGATATTTGAAAAAATTATATTAAATCAACTCTTATATCATTTTAATGTAAATAACTTACTACACCCTGAGCAGTATGGCTTCACTAAAGGTCGTAGCACAACGGACGCAGGCGCTAAACTTATAAAACATGTTTATGATGCCTGGGAATGTTCACAGAACGCCATGGGTGTTTTTTGTGATCTATCTAAAGCTTTCGATTGTGTTGATCATAAAACCTTGCTTCTTAAGCTAAGCCACTATGGTATCCAAAACGTTGCACTAAATTTGGTTGCCTCTTATCTCAGCAATAGAACCCAAAGAGTTTGCATAAATGATGCAAAGTCTCAGGGTTCAAATACCTCAATGGGTGTCCCACAAGGCTCGATTTTGGGTCCTTTTCTATTTTTAGTGTATATAAATGATCTACCGTACCATGTCAGTGGAACATGCGACATTGTATTGTTTGCAGATGATACATCTCTAATTTTTAAGACTGATAGGAGTAAAGATAACTCTGACGAAGTAAACCGTGTTATGTCGCATGTGTCGCACTGGTTTACAGTTAACAACTTACTTTTAAATGCAAAAAAAACAAAGTGTGTCGAATTTATCTTACCAAATGTAAAGAAAATTGATAAAAATATAATGATAAATGGTGAATCACTAAAAATAGAGACTTCCACAGTTTTTCTGGGCGTGACCTTGGATAATAAGCTACAGTGGGGTGCCCATATAGATTCACTAGCGGGTAAACTAAGCTCGGCTGCCTACGCAGTCAGAAAAATTAGACAGATTACTGACGTTGAAATAGCTAGGCTAGTTTATTTTGCGTACTTTCATAGTGTTATGTCCTATGGAATCTTGTTATGGGGTAAAGCAGCTGATATCGAAACTATATTTATATTGCAGAAAAGAGCTGTACGGTCAATATATAAACTTAAATCACGCGAATCCCTCCGTGAGAAGTTTAAAGAAATAGGCATACTTACTGTAGCTTCACAATATATTTATAACAATATAGTATTTGTAAGACAACATATTAGTCTTTATACACAAAAAGTGGACATAAACAGTCGACTTACAAGAAATGGTCATAAATTAGTGTCATCTGCATATCGTCTGCGTAAGGTACAGGGATCATTTGTGGGATTGAGTATACGCTTTTATAATATGATTCCTAAGGTGATTTTGGACCTGCCAATGCACAAGTTTAAAGAATTTGTTAAAACACATTTATTAGAGCGAGGTTACTATACAATTGATGAATTTTTTAATGACAAGGTTGCTTGGAAGCATCCGGCTCCGCTTTCAGCTCTCACAAGATAGAAAAATGAATGTTAAAATACAAAATGTAAATTGTTGATGTTGGAAAAGAGCAACTGCTGAGTTTCTTGCCGGCTTCTTCTCGGTAGAATCTGCCTTCCGAACCGGTGGTAGAATCACTACAAACAGACAGACTTGACGTTTCAAAAGTGCTTATATTAGGCCTACTTGAAATAAATGAATTTTGAATTTTGAATTTTTGAATTTCAACCGACTTAAACAAAAGGTGAAGGTTCTCAATTTGACTGTATATTTTTTTTTGTTTTGTATATTTGTTACTCAATTACTCCGCAAATTATAAACCTATTTTGATGATTCTCTTTTTTGTTTAGTATGTTATATCTCAGAGGTGGTCCAAACCAAAACTCAGTGTGCAGCACATATCTCCAATCTCTCTAATATCTCTAAAGTTTATGTAGGAAACCGTATTATTACTACTTAAGACATTATGTACAATTCCAGGGTGGATCACCAAGTGATGTTTATTTGTCCAATATAAGCAGCACTTACCATCTTGTGTTTCAGTACAGTCTGCAGGAGCACTTGTTTCAGCAATAGGTTCTATCTGAAATCAAAAATAGCAATATCAGGTGTAGTCTTTTCAAAATAAACACACAACTTTACTAAAACACACAAACTACACAGTATTTTTTGGAAATAATAACAACTTGATAATGCCAATTGAGCAGAGCCAATTGAGAGATTAATCTGATAACGCTGTTTTGGAGAAATGCCATGAATTGACACATAATATATTTTTCAATGATGTTGCATTATTAAGAGTGTATGTTATGCTTTAATAGAGTTTTTCCAATGTATGACTATGACTGACCATACAAAACTTGGAAATTTATTTTCAAGTAGTATTTTTGTTTAATAGAAGTTGGTTACTGGTATACTGTTTACTGTTTAGAACCTGTCTGGTTCAGCGCTGAGTACTGTGGTTTTAAGCTGGAGGTTCTGGCCTGGTTCCCAGTAAAAGCAATTTGGGAATTTATCATCATCATCATGATGGGATGGGAATTTATAATTTCTGAAATTTCTCTGGTCTAGTCTGGTGGGGGGAGGCTTCAGGAGTGGCGAATACAAACAGATGGCTTAAAATGAGTATGACAAGTATGAATGAGTGACCTACATTCAAATAACAAATTCTCAAAAAAAGTGCTTAAATCATCAAAATACCTTAAATAAATATTTATTTAAACAAAAATAAAGTATGTTGAGAAATGGCTGAGATTATTTAAAAATAAAAAAAGCTTACTTTAATTTCTATAGTTGTAGTTCCTGTAGACACAAATTCAGTTGGTGTTGTTTCTGTGATTCCAGATAACTCTAGTTGTTGGTGTAATTGAGTATTTTCTTCACTTGGCTCAGTCTTAATTGGCTTTAAATGTTTAATATTGCATTTTTGGTTGTTTGAATCATCAGCATCCAAGTGAGAACTGGTATTGGTGTTGGAGAGCTCTTCTTTTGGTATAACTAAGTCTGTTTCGTCATAGAACTCTTTCTTTATAGTGATTTCTATGTCTAATATTTCCTCCTTAGGTTTGAGAAGGCCTTCAGTAAATGTAGACTCCTCAGGTGTCTCCTCCATCTTGAAGCACTTATGGTGAGTTTTCTGTAAAATAAAAATAACTATCAAAAAGGTCAAAAAACCAAGAAGAACCGTAAGTGTTAATGCGCACTGGGATCTTTAATCTCAACTTTTTAGACAAGATTTTAAAATCGCTTTGAAATACTGTTTTTGTTGCAAATGTGAGCACTTCCTGAACCCATACGTAGCAAAAATTGCTATTAATATATATAAATTTAAATATATAAATTGAGCTTACAAAAGAGGACAAAATTTGTGTTGGGTACAAAATTTGTATATAACAACCTAAATAATGAAATGCTTTTCGAATATATCCGTTTGGAAAATATTCACAACAGTTGTATTTATATCACACTTCATAACAGGACACGGGATAGCAGTTTAGTTAGGTATATTTTATTTCTTCTTCTTTGAGTTACTTTTTGTCATGCTTATTTTATTTACTGTTCATATTTTCATTTTAATTGATAGGTACCTATTTACAAGATAGGTAGGTAGGTAGTAGGTATTTTAATTTTTTTCTTTATTTTTGCCAAAGGCAAAGGTATATCATCGTACAGCCAACGGTTACTTACCTGATTTTTAACATAAAAATTATTTATGTTAATATTCTGTGGAGTTTTTTTGTCTTGTTTTGGTAAATTTAAGTACCATACGTAATTATTATTACCCGTTCAACTTTTTTTGACGCTTGTATAGTCACCATGTGGTCACTAACTTGTTTTTAGTGTAATCGATTGATACAATTTAATTCTGCATTTTTTGCATTTTAATATATTATGAATCTAGTTTCTGAAAGCGATAGACAGAAATAAAAGTTATAAACTAAGGGAGTAAGGAAGGGTTTTCAAGTTAAAGACACAACTTAGCATTTAGGTCTATAAATAAGAATAACTCGCATTATCTTTTTTGGGGTTGTATTATTTGTTGTATTGTTGTAATATGTTATTTATCAAGTCTACAAACATACAACAGTACACAAGACGGCTTTCCAAAAATATTTTATTTTTAGAATCTTCAAAATAATGGATTATGGAAATGGATCAAAAATCGTATTAGTGGTATTAGTTTGTGTACATACAAGTACATTAAAAGTACTTCTGTTATTACTCCAAATAAAATATTTATAATTGTTCTACCAAATAAGAAAAAAATGGTTAAGCTTTCTAAGACTGTCTGCAAAATCTCCTATTTATTCTTTTGAGGTTCATTTGGTTTTTAATACTTCTATTCCCTTTCAATTATTTTCCAGTTTTATTTATATAAGAAGAAAGTAATTTGATTGCTACAGCTGAGCACCGCGCATTGCGAAAACTTCTTAACTTCGCGGGCATCATTAGTTTTGTATAAAACAGATCCTACATAGCAATTTAAATACCTCGGGATCTTGTCTATACCATAAACAATGCACTGCTCGGTAATTAAAAAACAAACAAACTAACCAATCACCGCCAAACACACGATCGACGCTGCCACGTCAAGTGAGTCTGGGCAAGTGTGAGTGAAGTGGCAGTTTCGGCATTTTGTATAAAATCGTCTTCCGCATTAAGTGACTAGTTGTTATAGAACCTTCGCAAATTGAAGATGCGTGCTTTGTTGTTTACTGTAGCGATAGCCCTACTGGGTGCCGCGCTAGGAGACGATGTTCCAAGCGAAGATAATGTTCTCGTACTCACCAAACCCCTTTTCGATGATGTTATTTCTTCAAACGACTTCGTTTTAGTTGAATTCTGTAAGTATATTTAACATTTTAGCCATATTAGTCTCTAGTTTACCGATATAGTTGTTGAAAGTGTGATATTTGTTGGTTATTTCACAACGACGTGATGTGCCGGGCGGCATTGCAATTTAAATTTTGTATGTGCCTTATCATATAGTGATTAGCATGTCACTAAAGATCACGAGGTCCTGGGTTTGATTCTCAGATTACTCCTACAATTTTTGGGTATGCAGATTTCCTGATGATGAGAAATGGTCAAACTAGGTTCGTTCCACCCTCTTGCCTCGGCGTGCACATTAATCTGCCAACCCCAGTTATTATCACTTACATATGATAATAATCATGGTACTAGCAGCTTGAAGGGTGTCTCTGGTGGAGCTCGAATCCCTTTCTCCTATAAGAAAGTATTCTGTGGCCAATCGTGTCGCCCATAAATAGGATGATGAAAATGATGATGTGTCTGTCACAGATGCACCATGGTGCGGTCACTGCAAGTCCCTTGCGCCAGAATATGCCAAAGCTGCCACAAAACTGGCGGCGGAAGGTTCTCCTATTAAGCTGGCTAAGGTTGATGCAACCCAGGAGCAAGATCTTGCAGAGTTCTACAAAGTCAAGGGGTACCCTACTCTCATTTTCTTCAAGAAAGGAAACACTGTGGACTATTCTGGTAAGTGATGTTTTTTGAATATAGATTCAGTATAGCTTAATTTGAATTTTTAATTGTACCTATGCACTACACATTAGTCATTAAAAATGCAAGTAAAAGTGATACATTGTTTAGATAGATTTGTATATTAACTGTATGATAAAGAAATTACTAATTAGTCTGTTATTTTCAGTCACATGGTGTTAGAAAATGTTTATAAACATATTCAACACTAAGCATAGTGCTTTCTCAGTTATAATTGCCTTAAAATTACCATGAAGTATTCAGGTGATTAAAGTATTTATATACATCAAATTATGCATAGAGCTTGTTGCATATTATAGGTTACAGAAAATAAGTTTCCATCTGCAAGTTCTCTAAACAAAATATTCTCATTATATAATAATTATTTTTTGTTTTTATAGTAATAAACTTTGTTGTAACTTTTTGTTTTTTCTATTGAATAAACTTGTGTCTACTACCAGTATACCGATAGCCCTTTCAAGGAATTTTAAAAACTACTATCCTTAAGAACCAAGCAGTGGTTTTGGGTAGCAAGGATAGTGGATGAAAGTTTTTATTACAAATATTTAATCAAATCAAAGAACTTATACATAGTCCAACATGCATTTCCAACATGCATGCATTTGCATACAAAAGTTATTGCATTACAGCTTAAAATGTGTCATAAATGGCACTATTAGCCAGGGTTTGACCATTTTATATATATATATATATATATAAAATTCTTATCAACCGGTCAACCGGTAAGTTCCGGTGTCAAAGATATTTAAAAGATATAGATTTAAACAATTTGCTTAAATAAATGGCGTTTCATACACCATTTATTTAAGCAAATAAGGAATATTTTTACAATCAAATTTGAATGTTGGTATGTGAGATACGTTAACATACAATTTCTTTAGCTGCAATATATAAGAATAGTTAGCTCCAAATCTGATTTGATAGGCAACTATGTACTCAAGTTATTTATGGATTGCTTTTTCCAAATCAGGTGGTCGTCAGGCTGATGACATTGTTGCATGGTTGAAGAAGAAGACTGGCCCACCAGCAATCGAAATTGCCTCCGCAGAACAAGCAAAAGAACTTATTGCAGCTAACCCTGTTATTGTATTTGGTTTCTTTGCTGACCAAACCTCAGCAAAGGCTCAAGCTTTCCTGAACACAGCTAGCCTGGTTGACGACCAAGTATTTGCCCTTGTTACTGATGAGAAAGTCATTGAGGAACTGGAGGCTAAGCCAGAGGATATTGTGCTTTTTAAGAACGTAAGTAATGACTATCCAGAATATGGGGGCTATCCCAATAGGTATTATTAAATAGGAAACTTGGGTAATATCCATTATATTATATTTTCATGCTTAAATCACTTTAGTTATATTAGTCTTTAGTTAAATTATTACATAAATAGAAGTTATTTAACTAATTTTTATTAATAAACTTTTAGAGTTTTAATTATTAAATATAAAGTAAGAGTATTTTTGAATTTAAGAATTTGTCCATCCCACCATTATCACACTAGCATATACAAATCTGATATGTGTGTGTGTTATTTAATAAAATATACGTGTACAATTAAAAATGTAATGATTCCGTTTGTTGGAATGATAAGACATATTTAAATGTCTTTCTTATCAGAAGGTCACCCATGCCACACATTAGCTTTTCTTTTAATTTTGCAGTTTTTATGTACAATAAATAAATGTGTTGTATTATTTTACAATCAACCATTTGAATGTATAGTGCATGCACAATCGATGAAAATACATTGTCAAAATATTATTAAATATTAATGTTTTATAAGAGTTGAATATATCCATTACTTCCTTCTTTCTTTGAGCTTTAAGTTAACATAATAATATATATATATATTACAAAATTCTTTGAAATAAAATTGCTGGTTAGTTGAGAATTAATATCTTGTTTGTGGACAAAAATCTATATTTGCTATACCAAAACATAATCCAAGATCCACATGGTAACAGGAAATTATATCACACTGAGGAAAGTGTGGGCAGGTATAAGAAGCTAGTATAGTATATATCTTAATAATAAAAACATTTTGACGGCCGATTGGCGCAGTTTGCAGCAACCCTGCTTTCTGAGCCCTTGGGCCGTGGGTTCGATTCCCACAACTGGAAAATGTTTGTGTGATGAGCATGAACGTTTGTCAGTGCTGGGTGTTTATAAGTATATTCTAAGTATTACATTTTAAAAGAAAGAAGAAATGATTATTCTCTAAATTAAGTATTTCTACTCAATTGAGTGCTAAAATTTTAAGTGGAAAGCTTATGTTGATTCTAAGAAATAAAAATCTTCAATAGGACAAAAAGAAAAATTTATTAAAATCATATAAATAAATAAAATACATTCTCCTTCATTGAAGTCTGTCAATAATATTACACAGACTTCAAAAGAGGTGAGATTTAATTATATGAACATTGACAGTAAAGCATTAAAAAATTATTCATTAGTAAACCTATATAATACATCTATACATTCAAGGTTTTTGATCGGTACTTACCATTTCTTTTACTACTCAAACACCATTGATTATTTCTTATTAAAATTATTTGTTTCACAATACATTATACTACATTATACTATTAATGTAGGCATGAAACAGTTGATTATATGAAGCATATATGTTGTCTTATGCCAGTATTGTACTACTGTTATCGGAAACATACTATTGAATTACATGTCATGTGTAAATCGCTTTATACAACAATCTTAACATTAACTAATGGATGTCCATGGCTGGTCATTTTTTTGTATAGAGATTTACAAATTCCAGTCTTGTTCCGAGTCAAGGGACTTTGCGACTCTTTCAATGCCTTCTGTCTGTCCACATATCATATAATTATCGATCTATGTCCATTTCGATAAAATACAATTTTATTTTTTTGCACACAGTTCGAGGAGCCGCGTGTCAAGTATGACGGCGCCGAGATCTCCGAGGACCTATTGAAGACTTGGGTGTTCGTGCAGAGCATGCCCACCATTGTTGAGTTCTCACACGAGACCGCATCCAAGATCTTCGGCGGACAGATCAAATACCACTTGCTGTTGTTCCTGTCCAAGGTAAGGTTAAAACTAAGGTAATTTAAAACGTGAATCGGAATAGATTGTAGTAGGAATTTAAGAAGTTTTTTTGGCGACCTCCCTGGCACATTTTTAGCGCTGTGGTTTTATAAATGGGAAGTTAGGTACAGATTTAGGCAGCTGATTATAATCTTAGACTGCATAATTACTTATGTGAGATTTCAGTCCTTCACAAAAACCTCTAAAATATAAGCTATATAATAAATCGTCTTAAATTTTTAATCGTCGAAATTTTTAATTTAGAAGCTACATTTACACCAGTCTAAGCAAGAGATTACCAACTCTTTCTGGACAAAAATGTTCGCCCCTGGATCATAATATTCATTATTATTTTTACATTCAATAGGTAAAACTCATTTATGTATTTTGAACACAAAAATTTTAGTTTTTATAGATTCAAATTAAAAAAGAAAAGTCTAAACGAAACCAAATGCATCTATGAGTCTTTATTTAAGACTGAAGTTTTTAGTCAACCCATCGAATATTTATAAGCAAAATTATGTTGTTTTTATGTGTATTGTGATTATAAAAATGATTGTAACTAGTGTTTAAACAAGTTTTTATTAATTAATTACAGGTTTACGTGATACCATGTCACCACAAATTGTCTATTCTACCCATTTGTCTATATTCGCAACTAAAAAACTGGTTTAAGTTTTAAACTTAATGCGCAAAACGATCCAGTATTCATTTTTAAAACCAGTTTGTTATGTTAATAATTTGCAGATGCATTAAAAACGCCGTTAACATTTATTTTCATAATCTACCGCACTTCTTTCGTTCATTTTAGCTTTTTAAAATTGGTAGGTTGTTAATTATACTGTATGAAGTTCCGATCACATAATCTTTACCACACCCCACACACTAAAAGTTTAGGGGGAAAAAATACAAAGATCGATAGAATACAAAAGGCATCCTTATCATTAAGTAGCGATCTCTGTCAGATAACATAACCGAGAACAAACTAAATGTAAACGAAAAAATTAATTATACAAATAAATATAAAACGACAAGACACACATCGCCACCTGGCCCCAAAGTAAGCGTAGCTTGTGTCATGGGTACGGGTAGATGACTGATAATTATTTTTATGAATAATATAAATAAATACTTAGAATATACATATAAACACCTAGACACTGAAAAACATTCATGCTCATCACACAAATATGTTCCAGTAGTGGGAATCGAACCCTCAGAAAGCAGGGTCGCTGCAAACTGCGCCAATCGGCCGTCTAAAACAATTTTATTCAAATTTACTTAGCTACTAATGTATATAGTCTGCTTGTTTGGAAAAACTGCTCCTTTTTAATCTCACGATAATTTTGTTTTTTTCGAATGTCACTGTATCGAAACGGCTGAACATTTATTTGCCATTTTTATTAATTCGCGGTAGACTGAACTTATTTCGAGGAACCTTTTTGGTTAAACGTAAAGAGGATTTACAGTGTTCTACCGAGGCAGCCTTGAAAGTAAATCTGACCTTTAAGCGGCTAGTATACCAAACACATTCGATGCAAGTTAAATAAAGGCTTGTATTAATATAGCGTATGTTATAAGCGGCCTAGTAACTAGTTTTATGAGACATCGAAATATGCGGTGAATAAATTTGTATAACGGTAACTCATCAGTGGGTATTAAGAATAACCTCGACGTTCATTCGATATCGCTTTTCATTGTAATTCTAAATCTGATAAGGTACTAGAATATCGCTGAGATTCATAAGCTTGATCGCACATTGCCTACCGTCTGAGCGACTAAAAGTACAGCCATTTAATTTTGCGACGTTTGAAATTTCGTATTACTATTACTTATTTAGTTTAAAACGGGACGGCCTCATTATTTTTATGATTATGATTATAGCATTATTTATTACGTCACAAGTTTGTTTTCTCTGATTTTTTAAAATTGCGGTTTTGTTTTTTCCCATGCAATTTCATCACCACGGAAATACGTACCGAAGTAGACAACAACATTACACTCCATGGCCAGATTTAACATTTACGGACTTTACACGTACCTACGTCTCTTATTATTTTAAGTCAGTCCAATACTTTACATGTATGTGCATAACTACATACGTAGAATGCACCATGCTTTTCTCGTCTTTATGGAGTAAAGTCATGTAAATTACGTGGCTCGATGTTAGTATACCGGCTACTTAATGAAATTTATGTAACAACATGGTAGCGGCTACAAGCGTAATAGAGTTTTGTTTTCTAATGTATATAAGGTCCAGGATTTTTTTCTCAGTGTTCTATCCAACATTTAAATGCGTTTGATGTTTGTTTCGGCAATTCGTAGGTAGTCCACGCGACAGTAGCCAGTGTGCGACCGGTCTAAGCCGCACAATGCTGACATGTGAAAGTAACCTCACATATATCAAGTGTCTGGTCTCAGCTCTATCCATACATTCACATTGAGCTACAGTTATCCGAGCTTTCGATTGTAGGTCGCGTTTTTACAGTTACGTACAAAACTTTTAAGTAGATTGTATCGAGTGCAAAGATTGTTGTATTCGGAGTTTTTACTTTTACATACATTGCATATGCTACTTTTCTTTTTACTTTTACAAACTATAAACTACTTTTTTTGAAGTAAAAAAAGTGGGTTAATTTTAAATTAACCTACTTTTTAGTAGTGTTGATGCAGTCTAAGTTAGGGGCTGACCTCTTAGGGGTATGACAGCTATCTGAAAATTCCCAAATCCCCCGCCGAGGACACAACCCATGACCTCCCATTCTATTTCCTTATTTCAGATAGTAGGTAAGTTACTATATATTATTAATAGTTTATTATTAGTTCGCTACTTAATTCGACATTTTTTTTTTTTTTTTTTTGTAATATCGGGTTTTGTCGGGCTAAATATAAATTTTATCCCAATCTTTAAGAGCACTTACCAAGATACGAAAGTTAAACAATACAATATGTAAACTGCAAGATCTGTCATTTAGATAAAAATGCACGTAGTTCGACACCTAATTTTAAACAATCTGCAATATTATTGTTTATTTTCCCTACGTAAAATCGTGTTTAATAATCTTTAGAAAAACGCGATTTTACGAATTTAGATTTTTATTATACCCTACATAGATAAATATAACTAGCAAAACCTTATCTGAGCACAAATATAATAGATATAGGATAATTTCAAATAGTTTATACCAAAGTTATATAAACGGAAGTCTGTTTTATTCATTATGACTAATTTGGACGCTACCATGTTTGATTACCCTTTATCTATAAAGATAAAGGGTAATCAACCCGTTCAAAGTACATTGACCTACCAAGCCTACGTACATATTAAATAATAATATATATTAAATAATACGAAGTCTCGTTAATTCGGACGCTTAGATTTCGTCGGCTTTTCAAATCTCGTCACTTCTGTTTTTGTACTGTACAAAGTGAACAAAAAAATTGCCTCCTAAGAAAATGAAATCGATTTTAAGAATAAACAAAAAACACAATTAGGTCCTTCATAATTTTACATGGCATCAAGAATTTCCTACACGCTACGACATTCTTTCGAGTAGGTACATACTGAGTGGAGGGATCTATAAGCTCTTATAATACCTTCTATACAGGTACTATGTAGTTTATCACAGTAAGAAATAAACACGATTAAGTAAAATTTTCTCGATAGAAAAAAATTACACGTTGTGAAGAAAATTTGAAGGGCGTTTTCTTAGTTATGTTTTAAAATTACGGGAAATATAAAAAATACTTACTGTATATTCGTAAAGATTTCTATTTTTTCGAAAAAAAAAATGTAATCGTATCGCTACTTAAATCCAGAGAGGTCGTCAAAGGTGACAAAGCCTTATAGCCTTAAGAACTTCATACCCAAATTGCGCCTCACTTGCGTGTACCTACTATTAAGCGTATACCGGTTTCATAGATTCAGCCAACCTGTTGGAAGTTTTATAGCATATCCATGTTGTTCATAGAAAAATGGCGACTTCGAGAAGTACCTCGACGACCTGAAGCCCGTTGCCAAGACCTACCGCGACAAGATCATGTCCGTCGCCATCGACACCGATGAAGATGATCACCAGAGGTAATATTTCTTTTTAAATCGTGTTCCAATAATTTTTACATATAAACGTGCCCGCTGACATGTATTATTACCACGGCTAGCATGGGCAGGAGAAATTTTTCTCGCCGGGGATCTTTTCCCACAGTTTTATCAACTCCGAGGTATTTTTTTTTTTTTCATAATAATAACCTTCGGCCGTCACGTTGGCCAATAACTTCCTAAGGACTTGTTAAACGGGAGTAAAGTTCATCTATTAACTTTTTCCGTGCTTTGGCTGTTGGACACGTTAATTGAATACCTTTTCAGGGGATATCATTTTTGTCTCCTGCGAATATTCTGAAATGGCTTCTGTCACTTTGTTTTTGTCGCGCCGTGTGGTGACGGCATACGTGCAGAGCAATCCTGTATGTCAATAGATCAAAATTAGCTAACCACTGTGGAGAGTTGCTATCAAATGACATTCAAACTGTTATTACAAATTACTTCATTATTTTGTTCAAATTTTTATGTAGGATTAAATTGGTGGCGATTTTCCACCAAATTCCATTCAAGTGGCTCGTTACATTTGGTGTCAAATAAACTGCAGAATCTGCTTTTACAGAATTCAGACTTACAATGCTATTTTTAATTTAGGATGATAATTGTTTTGACAGCTCAAGGAGAGAATCTGTGAGGATTTGAACATGCTAGTCTCGGGCAATCGCGGCCTGAGCGCTTTCACCAATTAAGCTACGGCTCTATCCTACCGTCGATGCCGAAATTAGTATATGCCTTTCACATCAGTCTTATAGCGACTGTAGCGTCATCTAGTAGGAAACGTTGCAGTTTCGATCTACTTTTTCAAAGGTCCATATTTCTATATATTATGATGAATATAATCGAATAACGATTGGCCGAACTGGGCGGTACCTATCAATGAAGTACGACATTATTTGTATTAATATTTAAAAAATACGAAGCTTGACGAATTTTGATCCTTAATTAGACAAACCATAGATAGTATGGCCGACTTGAATAAAGATATTTTCGATTTACTCTGTAACTTTGTTGTCTTGAACATTAGTGATAGTTTGTTTGAACATGAAAGTAATGGGTTATATCTTTGAACAGAATCCTTGAGTTCTTCGGCATGAAGAAAGAGGAAGTGCCATCCGCTCGCCTCATAGCCCTGGAACAAGACATGGCAAAGTACAAGCCCGCTAACAACGAGCTGAGCGCAAACGCCGTTGAGGTAAGTTATTTTTCTCCAAACACGCTTGGAAATTTGCTGCCATTTTTTGAGAACCCTCGAGATAAATTGAATATGCCAAATATTTATTTATTCAAATAGGTACATAGATGACACTTTTGATGCGTTGGTTATATACAATATGTGTACATAGCAGTGAGTAGTGATGGCGATAACTATATTCGTAAACTTAAAACTAAAGCTACGAGGGTCCCAAACGCGCCCTGGTCAAAGAAGAAGCCCACAACAAACTTAGCCGGGTAACTTAACGCGAGCAGCGGCCGGCGTTGTATGAAAATCAATGTGTGTCGTGGTTTACATGCGTGGAAAGCTGGGACGGGTCGCTAGTTTTATAATAAACTTAAAAGTATGAATTATGTTTCATGTTATCAATTCGCTAAAAAGTCATGGCTCATTTTATATTTTCCAAGCGAATGCAGCAGAGTTCGTAAAAGTGGCAGAACTTTATCAGTTATCACATTAGCATGGCTTTTATGCACACTTTGACGCTGGTGGTAATTGGACGTTTGCCTTCGCGCGTGAATTAGCGATCCTAATCGTGCTTGTATGTCGATAACACTGAATGTTATTGTAAAATTGCAATGGCTATTCTTAACTGACTGACTGAAAACTGATTTTTGCAAAACTATCCTATGATGTTCGGAAGTATCTACTAATTAAAAAAAAATAACAAATTTCTGCTGAAATTAAAGATTTTAAACTAAGATTTTGCGTGGTTAATCTACATTTCTTAAATATAGTTCAACGGGTACATAATACCACTACATATTTTTGGATATTTCGACACAGTTGCATGGATCGAGGTCACGACGAGATGTTATGTTGGGACATCCAACTTGACATACGCATTCCCGCTGGGTCGTAAATTACGATTCCACGATAATATTTTTGGATGTGTATCGACAAATCCAAAAATATTATCGTGGTATGTACCCGTTGAACTATATTTCTGCTCAAATTTACGGTTTTGCTTACATAAATTGCAAATTATATTTAAAATATATATTCCCTTCGATAACGCTCGCCGCTTATCTTGGATGCAGTCTTCTAAAAAAGTTATAGTAAACATTAGGTGCTGTAACGATAATTTCGTAATTTTGTGTTAAAAACATTAATTCTAATATTATAAATGTGAATAATTCTACTATAAATATATAATATATAATCCCTACTAATATTATAAATGTGAATGTAAGTTTGTTTGTTACGCTTTCATGCAAAAACTACTAAACCGATCATCACGAAACTTTGTACACATTCCTGAAGGTATTAAAAGTAATATAGGATGCTTTTTATCCCGAAATTAAGCTCAGTTCGCTTGGGAGACGGGACGAAGGTGTTTGACGATTTTACACCAGGCTTAGCTATCCTAAATACATAAAGTGCTGCCACATTTATGAGGCACATGTCTTTCGAAAAACAAAAACAAAAGCGGACGAAGTCGCGGGCAACAGCTAGTACAGCAATAAAAACGCCTAACAAGTTATTTGTTTACGTTCCACAAAATCAAGAGACCCAAATTGTATACTTATTGGTTTCTACGCGACATAGTACCGGATCGCTAAATCGGTTACTTACACTTCTTTGTCGGTACTAGCCACGGCCGAAGCCTCCCACCAGACAAAAAATCTCTCTCTCTTCTTCTTCTCTGTAATCTGCCTTCCAAAGCGGTGGTAGCGTCACTACAAACATACTTGACGTTTTAAAAGTGCTTATATAAATAAGGCGCATTTCTTAAACAACTTTTAAATATTAAGGATTACTTGAACGAAAAAAAACCTTGGGTGTGAATTGCTCTAGCTTCCATAGGTTAATATAAATAAACTGTGAGATGGTGATAACAAAAAAAAAATTACCTGGCTAAGTTTGTTGTGGGCTCTTCTTAGACCAGGGCGCGTTTGGAACCCTCGTAGCTTTAGGTTTAAGTTGGCGTACGAAGTTATCACGTATGTATGAACGCTTCATGAGTGCCTGTGATAGGCCTACATGAATAAAGAAATTTTGAATTTGAATTATACCTGACAAGAGTATTGTTTACAGGAATTTATTCAATCATTCTTCGCGGGTACCCTGAAACAACATCTGCTGAGCGAAGACCTGCCTGAGGACTGGGCAGCTAAACCAGTGAAGGTCCTTGTGGCCACTAACTTCGACGACGTTGTGTTCGACAGCAGCAAGAAGGTCCTAGTCGAGTTCTATGCTCCATGGTGAGTCTATATAACTTTTTTTTATAGGACTTTAACAAAGAACGAGGTTTTATGTTCGGATGTTTTTTATTTTTAATTTCAATTAAATATAGGCTCGTGTATATAAAATGTGCCTTATCATTCTCGTTATAAAAGTGCTCATTTATTAAAAATCGGAAAAAAGAACGGAAGGATGTTCGATGCATGCGTATATGAGAAGATGATGCAAAACTGTGCTAGTTTTTGCGATATTGATGACATAGGTTTGAAAACGCGCTCGTAGTATTGCGGTGCGATGGTGAAATAGTGGTGAGGAAACAAGGTGATGATGATAAAGGTTTTCAGGATCTGGGTGTTTGTCTGTATATTATAAGTATTTATGTGTATGTCATACAAATATTCATCAGCCATCTTAGTACCCACAGCACAAGCTACGCTTAATTTGGGCCGAGATGGAAAAATGTTTGCATGAATGAATGAATAAACGAATAAACTTATATTGTACACCACGTAAACACATAGAAAAATTGTAAATAAAAATTTAACGTAAAGTGTACAATTATTAAATAGTAAAATAATTTAAAGTATATATTTTGTGTATTGTCGTAGTTTATTTATTAATTTTACTTATAGATTTTTTTTTTTAAATCTCTTGGGTAACTTTTACCTGCAGCTTATCCGGGATAATAATGCTTTGGTCGCTATCAACATCATCATATAAACCCATTATTACCGGCCGACTACAGGGCACGGATCTCCTCTCACAATGAGAAAAGGTTAAGGCCGTAGTCCACCACGCTGGCCCAGTGCGGATTGGTGGACTTCAACTCCTTTGAGAACATTATGGAGAACTCTCAGCAGTGGCGTGCACAGAGTTTTTGACCAGGGTATGCATAAAGAAGAAAGATGGTATAAAATGGAAAATCTTTCGCATTCATGAGTTATACAAAAATGTTAGGGTTGGCAGAGCTTTAGCACATATACGAAGTGCACGCCACTGACTCAGGTATACAGGTTTCCTCACGATGTTTTCCTTCACCTTCGAAGCAAGTGATATTTTAATTGCATAAAACGCAACTAAGAAAAGTTCGAGGTGCGTGCTGGGATTCGAACTCGCCACCCCCGAAAGTGAACTCGATGTCCTACCCACTGGGCTATCAGCGCTTCTGGTTGCTATACGAATTATTCAAGTAAAGATAATGTCTATGGCATAACATTACGTCAGCCATTGGGAGTCAAGTGGCAACAAGAATTTTGCGTCTGTATTAATACGATTTATGTATTTACATAATGGAGTTGTCAAGCCATTGAGCAATTTCATGACGACATAATACGGGTCGTTGAATACGTCCTAATGAATTTATTTCAGGACGCACTTGAGTAAATAGCTTCATATTGCGATAAAGACGTATAATTTAATACGATTCTACTTAAATTGTTACCTTTATAGAGTCTTCGTATCAAACACGTGTGGAATTTCAAATTTCACTTTTCAAATAAATTTTTGTTATAATATAAACAGCTAGCGGCCTTCTTTTGCTGCATACAAAATTTCATTCGATATTCTACACAGTATACCCGTACCCAACGCGTCGCATCGCCTCGAATGCCATGCAAAATTTATTAAAATTTTAGACGGCCGATTG
This sequence comes from Pararge aegeria, assembly GCF_905163445.1. Taxonomy (NCBI): domain Eukaryota; kingdom Metazoa; phylum Arthropoda; class Insecta; order Lepidoptera; family Nymphalidae; genus Pararge; species Pararge aegeria. The sequence continues at coordinate 12,242,368 of NC_053195.1, forward strand.
GCGCAGTGATCAGCGAACCTGCTTTTTGATTCCAAGGCTGTGGGTTCGACTATTTGATGAAAATTAATGTTTTGCAGTCCGGGTGTTTATCTTAGTACCCATAACAAAACCTACGTTTTCCTTGCGGCTAGATGGCGATGTGTATATTGTTGTAGTATATTTATTTCTATAATTTATTGATTTTCATTTTTTTTTTAATTAACAATGCTTAAAAAAAACACTTAAAAGTTGGCGTGGCTTTTGAATGCCCAAGCAACCGGCGGTCAGGGCTCTAGAGTAAGGAACCTCCTCACAATACGCGCTGTTTCAAGGATTACTGCCTTTCGTTTGTATCCGACCCTTGATCCAAAAACCAAGCGAAAGCTTCTTAAGATGTTGGTCAAAGCTTTTCGCGAGAAGACCATTGACTGAAACGACAGTCCACCACTTTGGCCCTTTACGAATTGGTGGACACCTAGCCTTAGGTTTAAGTTATCAAAATTATCTTACAATAATGGTAAACTAATGTATTGCTTATATAGGCTATTGATGTTGATGATAAAGTCGCCAGCTTTATTTTAGAGTAGCATACTGACCGACCCGCTTCCAACAGGTGCGGCCACTGCAAGCAACTGGTGCCCATCTACGATAAATTGGCTGAGCACTTCGAGAAGGACGATGATGTAGTCATTGCCAAGATCGATGCCACTGCCAACGAGTTGGAGCACACCAAGGTCACCTCCTTCCCCACCATCAAGCTATACCTCAAGGACAACCAGGTATGTTAAGCCGACTGGCTACACTTTTCTTAAAGACAGGGTTCAGTACTGTGCGGTGACGGCAAATCAGAAGGTGAACTTCTCTCAAGACAACCATGCTGTGTGGTAACGGCAGATCAAAACACTTATCATCTGCAGCGATAACCAACCCGTCTGTCCGTGGTGATTATAGCCAAACCTTGCTGGATGGGCTTTTAGTCCAGCTATGGACTGTTACAGGCTAATGTTTGATAGTACAGCGTCATCTCTGCGGCAGCGGGCGGGCATACACCAAAATAGATTTAACCAGGTCATATCGAGGACAAAACCTGTATCTTATACGGTTTTGGATTGAAAGCTTGAATGATTTTGGGTTTAAAAACCTATGAACGTACTTTCAACCCGTCAAGGTCACTTCCTCACTCTAATCCCAAATCATTCCGCACGGATTATATATGATGGAAGACGGAAAAGATGACATTTTATTTAACGATATTACGATGCTGCCAAAATGTACGCCATAGATAATAGGCTTGAGTACAACAAGGACACATCCATCTATAACATTTAGGTCAGTCAAGACTTGTTGTCACCTCACAACCGTATCGTGACATGTTTTAATTGAATTTTACATTAGTCTGATTGATTTTGTAGCACAGATTCGAGATATTTTAATAGCGATAATAAGTTTAAATCACTATTTAATGACTCCTAACATCTAAGCGATAAGCGTATCAGTTATCAGAAGTGTTATTATAAATTTACTATTAAAATAATGCTTTATATTCGCGGAGTCAATAAATTTGTTTCGTTCTGATAACACTTAATGTACTCATACATTAACTAAATTCTAATTTTGTTCGGTTTCTTAGTAATCCCGAGGGAAAGTTTAGTTTTTCCGGACTTAAAGGAGTCCTGTGTTTTTCAAATAATCACCAGTATCACAATAAACATTCTCGGATGCTCTTCCGGGATAAAATATCGCCGTATCCTACGGCAATCTCCAGGATGCTAAGTATCCCTATTAAATTTCATTAAAATTGGTGCAGTGTTTGAGACGATCTCTCTCTCTCATCCCCCAAGTTTACGTGAGGATGAGAGAGAGAGAGAAGAGGATACCTGTTCCCAGCAATCCGATACTAGTCAGCCGTTGATAATGGCTGATGGGCTTAAAAAAATGGAAATAAAATATAATAAGAACTAACACGAGTTGGTGCAAAGAGAAATTTTAATGATAGTAAAGAAATCATAGGAAGGCAAATTATTGGTCAGCTTAGTCATGTTTAATAAGGCATGATAAAACTTAAGCTTTACAGGGTGGAAAGATGTTAGAGATAGCTACATCGATAAGAGCTTAGGTCCTAAGTTTTTAAAAAGCTGTTGATAATGTTTATTTATTTTTGAACGCAGGTCCGCGAGTACAACGGCGAGAGAACTCTGGCCGCACTCACCAAGTTCGTGGAGAGCGACGGAGAGGGCGCCGAGCCTGTACCCACTGTGGTGAGTTATTTTAAATTGCTAATAACAACGTCCTTGTCAACGAATAGAATATCTAGAAGAGAGAATATGCGAATGCGAGAGAATAAAGGCCACTCTTTTTTTATACTGGGGTGAGAAAGAGTCCTTACCCTAGTTGGGAGTATGACTATCCATAGGATCAGTTCAGGCAGAACGGAATAATGCCCTAATCATTATCATAACAACCCATTACGGGCCCACTGCAGGGGCATAGATCTCCTCCCAAAATGAGAAGGGTTTTAGACTCGACCAGTGGCGTGCACTTCATACATGCACAAAAGCACTGCCTACCCTAAAATTCATATACAAGTCGTGTAAGAGGTGGATTTTGGCCATTTATGCTATTCTACTGCTGTAAAAAAAAAGTAACGTTTGACAGCAGTGATTGCCAGATTTACGCCTGACGAAAGCCTGTCGCGAGATACGTAATCACCCTGCCGGTCCCCTGAGAGTATAGCCGTGATAGAACCGTATTACTAATAAATGTGTATGTCCAATTTTGTCGGTATTCATACAATTGTCTACTTTGTGGCTTTAGTAATACGGTATTGTTTTCAATGCAGTCAGAGTATCGCTCGGATTTAATTAACTATACTTACTCTGTGCCTTAACTCGTGTGTCAATATTAGTACAATTGTCTACTTTAGGCCTTAGTAATACGGTCCTTATTTCAATGCACTCAGTGTTTTACCCTTTGAAGTAATCCTTACTCTGTGTCTATACTTAATCGTTTTTTAATTATCTTGTGTTTAATTCCAGAGCGAAGATGATGAGGACGACGAAGCCGCGCCAAGGGACGAGTTATAAGCGTAGTGCCGCTTTATTTCCATAGCATAGTCTTCGTAGATTTAATTAATTACTGCTAAGGACCACACACACTGTTGACAATGTCTCACATAGTACACACTAAACTTATATTACCCCTCCCAATAAGGTGCTAACTTCTGGCCGGTATAACGAACGATCAGTGACGCCAACAAATAAATCTTTCCGAATCTATAATTCATTATGCCAGTTGTCCCCGCACAAGTATCGCCATCTTTCTTTGTAAGTTTGACTGCGTCGATTTTTCGATTTTGTCGAATTTGATATAAAAGAATAGGTGGCGGCCAAAGAACAACTGGCTTTACAGAATGATTCCATAATACAAGATCGAAGCACCGAAAATTCGGAACAGACATTTGGGGCTAAACTCTTGGCGAGCGTTTGCACTTGCCACCATCAGCTACCATCCTTCGCACCTATGTGGGTGGGGCATAATTATTATGTCAACTTTGATATTTTTTTTTACTTTCCGGTGTGTGGCAGCCCTTATAATCTAATCCAGTGCATTTCGTTTGCCCGACTGTTAATATATTATTATTTTTTTACATAAATACTTATTGTGTTGAGGTTGTATTTCGGATGTTGTTATGATGTTAAAACATTAACTTAATTAACAAGGAAAATAGGAATTAGGAGGTTTTACTTTCTTAAGACTACGACAACTAATATACTATTGGGAGAGATTGGCGTTAGTGGTTATTTATCTCTTTTTCTTTCTTCTCTCGTATAAAATAAATATACGTACATAAAAAAAAGGCGGAAGTTTTCAGAACGACACATTTTTTTCTATTTCCAAATAGGTTTTATTGTATTAAAACTGTAAGAAAGAGTTTTTTAGGTACATTATATACTACCTGCAAACTCACAAGTTGGATTTCAGGACCTTGATCATTTATGACATGAGAGTCTTAAGTTAAAAATAACTCCGGGTACCTGAAACTGCTGCCAATCAATTTCCAGAATGATATTTTATAAACGTCATTAAGTACTTTTATAAAACTGCCATAATATCTTTCAGTATAATCTTTCTCATAAATGACCCAATGTTTTCTAGCCATGGGTCAAGCCCACTATCGTCAATGCTCTCTACAACTTTTTAATATATTTGATATTTCTACGGAATACTCTATTCGTCATTTTGTATTGTCCCTTTTCGAATTCCTTATATAATTCAATTCAGAACTTAATTTATTATTAAGAAAGCATAATTTATTTTTTCGTGTAATGAATAACAGCAGCATAACTAGCTTATGTACAGTGTTTAAGTGTATTTATAATTTCTGTATCATAATGGCTTCTTGTTTTTATTTACATTCCTTAGGAGTTAAAATCGAACAAGTTTAGTTTGCGCTAGTATGAAAGAACGGGAAAGCACACTCTTTACGTTTTGTAAAATAATCTAAACATACCATATTATATATTTTTTTCATCACAAGAAAATATTTTTAAGACGGAATTAAACCTATTTTGTTATTGTATATTTTTCTGATTTAGTTTATTTTGTTAAATATAAATTGGAAAGTGTGAACGGTGCTTTATGAAATTGGAATCTTCGTTACGCCTAATAATATTTGATATCTCTGTATTTTCTACTACAAGTGTAAATATTCTCATGAATATAGTATTTGCCAAGTCCACACTTATATATCTGTTGTGGATACAGAAATTGATAAATAAATATATTATATAAAGATATAATAAAACTTTTTTGATTGTACCTCTCCTTTTTTCTCGTCCGCTGCATCATGATCTTTACCTTTTTCAACCCAAATCCCTAAACAAGACTAATGATTTCCAGTGGTCTTCCTGTGGTTGATCATCATGATGGTGATAAATGCACAATATCTTGAACGTAAACTTTAAAAACGAACCAGTGATAACGCATTGCTCGACTTCACTTCCTGGTGGCCGAGTTCGAATCACACCTATAAGTTTTCCAAGTTATGTGCGTTTTAAGTAATTAAAATATAACTTGCATCAACGGTGAAGAAAAACATCGTGAAGAAACCTGCATGCCTGAGAGTTCTACATAATGTTCTTAAAGGTGTGTGGAGTCCACCAATCCGCACTGGGCCAGCGTGGTGGACTACAGCCTTAACCCCTTCTCATTGTGGGAGGAGACCCGTGCTCTGTAGTGGGCTGGTAATAGGTTGATGTGATGATGACGAAACTAAGATATGTTAGTTCCGAAGCGCCCATAATACCCCGCGTCAGTCACTCACAAAGTGAAGCCGATCGTAAAAATGAAAGAAATATTAAGATATTTAATATTTATTATCTTAAAAATACAACGATTAAAACATAAAATAACTCTTTTAAATTATTAACATTAAGCTTGTTCCATTTTAAATTATCACATTAAACACCGAAATACTCGTGAGAGAAGTGGAATGGTTAAATTTTATAATCATAGTATAACAATAATTATTACATAAAGCTTAGACATGAAAAAGTCCTCGAGACATGACATGACAGCTTTAAACCCATCTCAAGGAGATTCGGTCTCAGATTCTGCCACATGTATAGGTACTCTCCCTTTTTCTAACTTGTGCCATTATGTAAATAATTTTTTCATTACTTTTTAGTTTAAAGTATGTTATAAAAACACAAATGAAGTGTGTTGAAGATAAATAAAATATCAAGCTTTTTCTGTATGAATGCATGTTTTTAATATTTTTAAAATCGACCATACGTTAACCTGAAAAGTAACGATTACATGGTGAGACGAGTAAGAAATAAGAAGTGTTAAGGTATATTTTTCACATTTTCTTAAAACTAACTTGACTTATGTTTATGGTTTCTCCATTTATCTTACTTATGGTCACAAAGCCACGCAAACGGAGGCGGGACGAGTCGTAATGCATCACTAATGCTCTTCAGGTAATTTTACTGACATCATTCCTGGAGCTTTTGTATGGATCCGAGACAAGTTAAGTTCACATGTTTACAAGCATGCTATATATATGCAGGCTAATAAAGGCGTGATCTGTAATTGGTCGTAACGTGGTACGTACGTAGATTGGACGCCTCAGTTTGAACTTCGAATTAAACTGAACAGAAACTGTAACTAAAGCATTGTAAAGTGAACCTTATGTGACATAAAGCAAATTTTTCAAATATTTTCTCCAGTAATTTAAGACGGATGGCCTTTTCGGTGCCCCCGCGTCACACAGTTCAGAGACACTTTATATAAGAAAAGTATAGGTCATTACAATACGTTCCGATGCCCTATTCTCCATTTGCAGTTACTTTTATACTAACAGCCAGTTTTTTTTCTTAAAATGGAAATTCTAACAATCTAGACATGCGATTTTGTTTTGCCATCTCGAATCATTTGATGTCTGCATTCGGCTTTTATCGCGGCTTATCCTAAATCTATCATATCAGGTTAAAGTAGAAAGTACCTACGACATTAAAATAAAACCCTATTAGCCACAAAATATTTTTAAGATATGATTGCAAAGCATTACTAAAAGCGGTATAGGTAGGTTAACTTAATACTTTGGTTAAAAACAAGAGAGGGAGAATCGACTTCGGTCGAGACACCGTGTAGTTAAATTAGCGTGAGAGCCGATGAACTATTTTTTTCACTTCGAATTGAAGAATACTCTTTTATTGCACCCCAAAAAAAAAAAAAAACAACACAACCCAGCGTATACATTTTGGCTTTGGCGGCCTTATCGCTACATAACAGGCAACCAATGGCGTATAAAACCCAAGCTCAAGAGGTTCTGCGTGGACTTCAGAATTGGGTCTAAAGCTTCGCTCGTTAACAATGTTCAATTTTCACTTGGGTACTATTTAAGGAATCAGGATAAAAGGTGGCGTATGTTCTTTTCCTGTCATTGGGTACATGAATGCCAAATTTCATCCAAATCGGTCAGCCTTTTTGCGTGATTGAGTAACAAACATCCACTCTTTCACATTTATAATATTAGTAGGATTAGTCGGATTGAAGGAGTTTCTAGTTGCAACACTGGGGAAACGTACTGTCACTAGATGGCGCGCTTTCGATAACATATAAATCGTAGTTAACTTTCACGCGAACGAATAAGTAAACGTAGGTAGAAAATCTCACACACACTCTATACACTAAGGGTACGGTTCTTCTCTCACAATAAGAAGGGTTTAGGCCGCATTCCATCATGCTGACCAACTGTGGATCCAGAACGTAATAGAAAAGCCTCAGGCGTACAGGTTTCCTCACGATGATTCTTGATGAGGCTTCAATTAAAAACACACATAGCTTTTACTAGCATCTATTGCGATCACAGAGTTGGTAATCTCATCTGCCCAGCGTTGTAACTGTGCACAAAATCTCCCGTTAGGAGAGGCCTTTAATCCATTAGTGGATCGTAATAGGCTATTGATGGACCGGTATTACCGACAGTGTATGAGCTCTCTGAAGCACTGGTGATTAGCTTTTCGCATTTCCCAACTCCGGTATGTTACTGAGAATTTCGTGGGATTAAAACCCAATATAAAATTTGTATAAACACTTGAGAAGAAATAGTTCACTTGCTCTCAATCTATTCATAACAGTAATGTCGTAAAACTAATAAATATTTGACAATATTAACACAGCTACTTTTCTTCGTCGTACAAATGTGACCCAGTTAATTTGTCCATTGTCGCTGGTACAAAATAATAATAAAAAAAAATTAAATTAATAGTTTGGTGTATAAGAAGCATATGATCAAATATTTAATATAAATATATTGTAAATCTGATAAATTAATGGGGCCATCGATGATCGACGGAAAGAAAAATCACCATGTAGTACATTCAATAGTGCATTCAATATATTAATATCGAAGCAACACTTATATTTCACGATTTGAGGTTTTATGAAAATAAATAATGGCACAACTGATTTTTTGCGCATTACAAAACAAAATACCTACGAAATATTTTAAAGTCAATGTAGTTTTTTTAAATTATCACACAAATGTTTATTCCTCTGTACACGAATCTCACAAATAAATTGACAAGTCAAAAAGTAAATCTGCGATATCTGATACTTACTTTATTACTTTTTTGGACTCAGAAAGCAGGGTCGCTGCCCACTGCGCCAATCGGCCGTCAAACACATATACTATAAACTATTAGACCTGCCGACTTAACATTTAAGTTCAAACGAAGCTCTAGAAATATCAACAAGGATGTACGTCGAATCTGATTGGCTTGAAATACATGAGGTATACTTAACCGCAAAGAAAATACTTTCAAATGAAAAAAAAAAAAAGTTAATTTTGAGTGCAATCAACGCATTGCATTGGTAATAAATAATATTGAAAAATATTTGTTACGACGATTTTATAATAGGTACCTACTAGATTAGTGTTGCTACATTGAAATGTACTTACACAATTATATCGCAACTAGTGGTGTGTATCTTTGAATGTTGCTTGATCTATAACGGTCACGGGTATATATCGTTAAATTAGCATAGTTTAGCTAAATTAGCAAAAAACACCACATTCATGTTCATTACACAAACATTTTCCAGTTCTGGGAATCGAACCAAGCAGCCTTGGGTCAGAAAGCAGGATCACTGCCACTGCGCCAATCGGCCGTGATAAACCCGTCTATAATATTAAAAATAAAGGATTTTGTTAGCACTTTTCGTTTTAATAATCCATTACATTTTTGCATAATAGCATTACAACACGACGATATGCATGTTAAGTCATAAACACTTTATCTTTTTTTACCCAAAACGCCCGATAACAATAGACAATGCATTTATGCCCAAATAGACACCACTGGTTGCGACTTCCTATGTTAATCATAATGCATTGAAATATTTTAAGCTGATTATGATATTACTTTATTAATATTAATCTCATAAGGCCGCGCCTAAAGATACTTAAAAAAAACTGTTAACGAAAAAAAAACCTAAACTAACCATTTTGAATAAATAAAGCTGAAATTCATAATAAAAATAACACGTTTATTCGCAATAAAACATCTAATTATATTTCATAAAAAAAATTGTCAACATTACATTTTTTCTCAACTTAAAATATTTCAAATATATAAGCTAGGCACCAGATGGCATTTTAAAGACGTGCTATTGTTATAGAATATTTATAATACGGTATCGTGCACAAAACTTGTAACTAAAATCTATAAAGGAGTAAAAAATGGTGCCATCCTTTTTACAACGTTCGTAAAGGAAAGGTACAGCGCGATTTTACCTTTCACTCATTGGGCACTCACTGCGAGTTTTTGAACGCTTACCCACTAGCGTCTCTATAAAACTATTGTATGACATATATGCCATAAGAATTTATATTAATATTATGTCTGTTTGTAATTTGGAAATAACTGTATGTAGCAATCTGCATATAATAATAATATAATTTATCAAAAAAACGTTAACATTTCTGTAGTGCATATAGCTGTCACAATGATAAACGTTTAACAAAACATGCAAAATTAAATCATAGAATATCAATAGAAAATTTATTAATTTAAGAGGTGGGTACGTTGGTGTGTATGTGTACGCTTTTGCGTGTGTAAAAGTGCGTGTGTGTCCATAAAGAACATTTTCTATTGTTTTATTTTCATTTGTTTATTTTAAATAATATGTGTGATTACATTTTAAACGACATAAGCTTATGGCAAACATAATGTTTTAATGTATGTCTCTTTCTGGAGGCAGTTATTAAGAAATTACAAACACACTTCCATTTTATTTATATATACTCTTGTTTGTAATACTTGTAGGTGGATAAGTCATCAGCCAATTTTCCACATGCGTCCTCTCCTAAAGAAGAGTAGGATATACAGCTCACGCCCACCCAGTTTCCCTAATGCAAGTTAGTGGGCATGATTGGACTGCAAAAGTTTATTTAAGTTTTGCGTACAACAAAATTGGTACCATTAATCATTACCATGAATATTCCATTATATAAATACATAATTCGATGCGAAAAACAACATTGATAACTATAAAATACGTATTTCATTTATATCATTTAATGTCGTTTGACTATTTCACTGCCACCGAATTTAGCAATCGTCAGAAATTAAAGTTAATTTTGAATAAGTAAATTCGAATAAATAAAAATGCCGGAGAGCAAACCGTTTGTGGTAACGTGACTGCAATGACGTCAAAAGTAAAATAATTGCAAAAACTGAGTTCGGCTCGTAAGAATCTAGTTTCAAGGGTTTATTTATAAGAAACAACGGTTTAAATAATATTTTTGAATATATTACCGGAATTTCTTAGTTTTAAAATACAGAAACCATTTACTGTACATACCTCTACGTTGTCAAGATTATGATCTGCATGTCCCAAGTAATTAAGATTTGTCTAACAATAGCAATATCACATTGATAGCTCCTTGTGACGTCACAAGTAGGTAAAATTTTATAACAAGGGCGGACTTTTATTTTGTGTCATCGCGTCACTGAAAATATAAAAATTTCATAACGGTTTTATTACAAATCCCGTAGAAAAGGTTTGTTTTCCTGAGATAAAAATGCATATGTTAATCTACGTCCTTTTAGCTAACTTTATGCCAAAAATCAAATTTATTGGTTGCTCGGTCAGGGCGTACGGTAGGGACAAACAAAAAAACGCACTTTCATAATATTAGTATGGATGGCCTCATGGTGAAATTTTAAGTAATAGTCATATTCAGCTTCCGAAAGTACCAGATGGTTTGTCATTTGCAGTCCAGCCCTTTGTCTCTAGAACATACTACTTTATAACTAAAAAAATCGATTCCGTTTTTAAACGCCTGTGTTTTGTGTACGAATTCTATCCCACATACAACTCATTGGTAATAATTATATTACCGGTATAATACAACATTGCAATAAGAAAAAGTAGCTTTTTTTTTTATTCTCGCATAGCAGTGAAGTCGTCAAACATACATACACATTAGAAGCAAATCAGAGCGCGAACATAGTGTCTTCGTCCTTCTTGATCTGTCGATGTCGTGGTGTGGAGCTGTTTTGAGCTCTATTCTCATTGGCGTTGGGTAGGTTTTCGGCTGCGGCGGCGCGTTCAGCCAAGAACTTGTCAAAGTCGCTGCTTGTTACGCTCTCCTGTGCGCCGTTTGCTTCCGACGCGGCTTGCTATATGAAAATGAAGATTGATTTGAAATTCGGCCAAGTGCGAGTCGGACTCACGCACAAAGTGTTCCGTACCACGGCACCATCTATAAATGTTGTCTGCCGTTTCGGAACCTAATTAAGTATTGATCTTATTCTGTTTTGTTTAGCGGCAACAGAAATTAGTAATCTCTAAAAATTTCAACTTCTGTAACTATAACGGTTCATGAGATACAGCCTGCTGAAAGACTGACCGACGGACAGACAGACAAACGGACAGGACAAAGGGACAACCTATTGACATAATCAATAGGTTCCTATTTCATCCTTTGGGTATGGACCTTTAAAAATTAATGACCTAACTCTTCTCTTGAATCATGCCCTCCTAGTACAAGATTTCAAATGGCGAAAACGTATCTACAGCGCCTTATTAATAAACGTGGCATAACATTGGAATAGTCACGCATTTTTTTGCCACACTTAGCTGACAGCACCTTTCAAACGTCAAAGCTTGACTGTTCCGACGTTATGACACATTAACCTTTTGTTTCAAAGTAGCACTACCAATATATATAGAGTTATGGTTTTAATATAACTGCCACATCCGTAACAGGTTAGCCCGATATCATCTTAGACTACATCACTTATCACCCGTAGCTATAAAACAAGATTAGATTTACTTGCCCGCAATCGATGAGTCGTTTTCGAGTATGGAAGTGACATCGGAGTAAAATGGATCCTAGTTACATTGTTTTAAAGCTCAAATTTGGCTACAATTCTTAAACTCAACTTTTTGACAGAAAGTTTCTTAAGCAAATATCTGAAAATTAGGATTTGCGACTCTAATTCGAATGACATAAAGTCCATTTTACTTTGTCGACACAGAGTTTTAAGTGCCAAAACGAATCCTTGATTGCGGGCGAGCAAATCTTTTAATCAATCCGCACTGGGCCAGCGTAGTGAAATTGTGGGAGAAGAGGATTGATATTATGATGATGATGATGAAATCTTTTAATATGGCTACAGGTGATGATAATTCAGTCAAGGGCAAACTTGTAGAGGAAGAAAAAAAATTAAACGTGTTATACAGTACAGTCTGCTTTTCCTTGGCTTCGATATAAAACAGTAGGTTTGCGTGATAAATGTGCATCGAATAACGCTCAGAATTACTGCAAACAAAGACCGAATCATTTCAAAAATTAATATTAAAAAAAGGAATAAACGAATTTGTTAATTACATAAGCATTTGACACCTAATGATTGCTTTAGTAGTAGAGTATTAGTAATTAAATGTAATATATATAAATATACTCAAAACAAGGAAACAATAGCATATATAATCGTAAAATAAAAATTGAAACAATCCAAAATAATTAATAAACGAAATGAAAACGTGCATAGTGCCGACAATAGAAACCAAATGAAATGAAAATTTAATAATATACAGGGTATTTTATTTATTAGGTCAGCAAGGGGAAATTCTATACCGTAACAAAAAAATGTTTAAATTAAATGTATTTATATTATGTGTTTTTATATTAAGAAGAACATTGTATAATAACGTTAATATTGCAAACTTCCTCTGCTCAGTTTTAGAACAGAAAACAAAAAGTTGTTATAATTTTATTTTTGATACGAATTTTGTTAATTTTTTAATTATTTATATTCTAAGATGATCGTGAAGGAATATTGACAATCCTAACCCAAACACACACACATTTAATCACGTATATTGTACATCTGTCAGTGAATTATTCTTTTAATATTACCACTAAGAATTTTCTGTGAAATTTTTCCGTAGAAAAAAATGCAGTTAGGTAGGTTAGGTACCTCAAACAAAATTTTTAGCATGTTCTTCTGGTTTACTGGGTTTTATACTGAAATCAAATACAGTCATTTAACGATCTTAACCATCTTTCTGTTGCCTATTTGACTTTCAATGTAAACGCAACTTTTTGCAGTTATTCCTACCGTGATATTGGTCTCAATAAAATGTTGTAGAAAACAATTATTCCATCATATTTTGATAACGCATAGGCCCCCCATACCCCATAACCCCCTTTCCAAACAGTATATCGTCATTAGTCAAAAAAACTACTAAGAGCCGTCAGCTTAGCAGTAGTAGTACGAATTGTTGTGTGTGTATTTACTAATTGAATTAATAGACTTTTATTTCCCCTATGCCTTCCTAAATAAAAAAATCACTGTATAATAAAACAAAATATATTAATGTATCACCTTCTCCTGCTCTAACCAAGCTGATATCTCATCAAACTCTCTCGGGTCCATGCCGGTTGGCTGCCGACAAATATCAAATAATCAAATAAATATTAAATAAATAAATAAAAATACGTATATGAAAAAAATTATAACAATCAAAATTATGGAAAACAATATCAATTAAACAAGACAGAAATATTTAATTTTAAGTATAGAAATAAAAATAAATTTTAAACTAGAAAGACATTAGCGTCTTGCAGTCTTAGAATGGAATAAAACTTTGGAATCCTCGTGAAATGGGCCTTATCAACCTTGTTTTAAAGCTTACGTTTGTCCGCATTTCTACGAGGAAGTTTTGTATGATATAAATCAGAAATGCAAACTAATAAGAACACACACATACAAAATAATAAAACGGGGAAACATTTTCATACACCATTTGAAATTCGAGTTTACTTTATTAGTGCAGATGACCTCAACAGTTTTCATTGTTTGTAACCGATTTAATCCAACCAATTTAATAAGGGGGCTACCATTAATTACGTGAGGTATTCAGGGGACTGTGTTTAAGCCGATTTTTACCCAACATAACGCGAAGGAGAGGAGGGATTTGGCAGATTTATAATTTTTTTTAAGTGTAAAATTACGAGAAAAATGGGTTAAATTAAATAAGAAATGTTTCTCTACTCTCAGTAATTTAAAGTTAATTTTAAATAAAAAGAATTAATCAAAGTAATGATTTGTTTCCTACCGAATTTGAAATTCGAGTTCATGTCGATGATTATGTCGTCACCAAGTTTTTTTTTTGTTGTCTGTGTGCTTGTTTCAATACTCACAAGAGGTGTGCCGCCCGTGGCCCGCATACTAGTGGCAGCAGCTAATCCCGAGTTCGGCTGCTCTTCTGTGTTATCTGCGTAACTGCTGCCTCTGTGAAACATTAATGACCGTTTTCACTAACCCTAGGAAACGCTTAAATCGGGTACTAGAGTGCCTAAGTGAAAAAGCATTCCACCAATTCATAAATGATGTCTAACGACGTTAGGCGCCCTCTTCAGTTACGACACCGATTCTGCGGTGCGTAATTAATAGGGAATACGGAAACTGACACTAACAGTTTAAAAAAAAAAAAAATGGTAATGTAAAAAATAATGATTTAATAAAAAAAAACCTCATCACAACAAGTTACGTTACATGAATGAGTTGCCTAGTGAACATAGATTTGTGAAAGTCAAATGAATGTATGCCTAGTGCCCGTTTTCACTAACGACGAATAAGGCCATATCTAAATAAGTAACGCCTAACCTAAGGAGATTCATAGGCATGTTGGTGGAAGTTTTATTTTTGCATTCGATTTAGGCGATGCCTGGGTTTATATCAATTAGAATCTTCTTTGCTCAGGCGTTTTTACTTAGGCATTGCCGTGTTCGTATTTGTACAATTTAATAAATTAAATCACCGGAATGAGCCCGCAGACTTTGACAATTGAAAATGTACACTGTCAAAGCTTTAGAAAAACTAAAATGTTAAATATAGCTAACTTCATGGTGTCGGTTTTTTGTGACGGTGTCACGGTCACGCATCGTAAAAATTTACACTCATATTAATTTGTTAACACGCCAAAAGAAGTATAACTTAAAAAAAGTTACCCGGTCTTAGAAGTTTCATAGGTGACGTTCCGGGACTGGGCGAACATGTCGAACTCATCCTTCGAGCTGCTCGGAGATTTGTCTGTCTGTTCATCATTCACGGCTGAAATCATAGCAAAAAAATATATATATTGAATGACCTTCATTATTAAAAATTAAAAATTCATTTATTTCAAGTAGGCCTAATATAAGCACTTTTGAAACGTCAAGTCTGTCTGTGTGTAGTAACTCTACCACCGGTTCGGAAGGCAGATTCTACCGAGAAGGAGCCGACAAGAAACTTAGCAGTTGCTCTTTTCCAATATCAACAATTTACATTTTACATTTTAAAATTCGCATAGCTTCTATAGTACACTATATTAATATCATGTCTTTTATCACGTTTAATGTCATCTTTCATTCATTTGTCTTGTAGTTATCCATAAATTATGTAGTTAGATGTAAAATAAATAACTAAATTTATAAATACAAATTTGTTGATATGAATTGCAACAAATAACCTTTTTACTAGAAACTTAAACTTCATAATCGCGTGTGACAACAAAGTGTAGGTATACCAACGTAGTTAATACCTACAGAACGGCATAGTAATTCCGAGAAAACTTACAACTCAAAATGTTTCTGGATTAACATCTATACAACGTGTGACGGAATTAAGAAATATTGTTGAAGGATGCATAAGTGTATTTCATTAGGAATCATCCTGTAAAAATATTTAAACAAAAGAAGCATTTATTTCTCCATACAAACTAATTCAAAACATTCTGTTTACTTATGACAACCCTATTGAAGATAAAAGACCGCCACGGGCATAGTACCTACGCTACGCGACACGTACCTAATAAAGTTGCAGTAGTCACTCGGTTTTTATTTTGCATGTGATGTTAGGGCTGTATCTGATTTCTTTGAGTAAAAACTATGGCATTGCTTTACTTAAAAACAATTAGTTTCGGTTTTACGGATAAGTTTCAGAGGCAGTAAATAATGTACCTCTAAAGCCTCTGAAGTATTTTTTCGGTTTTATTATATTATATATGTGAAATGAGTATTTTTTTTAGTACATTATAAGGCTGGTTAGTCAACTTTCGCAGACAAAACTGCTCGGTTTGAATTCTGACTTAGTTTACAAATGCGATTATTTCAAGCGGAAATTTTATTATTACTGAAATTGAATAATAAAATTACATTGTCATTTTTTTTGTGATAATTTCCAAATTATGGGTAAAATTTTTGTGTTTATTTTTTTTAATATACGGTTAATTTAAATTGACAAAGAATATGGTATTCAGATTTCAATCATTATTTTAAAACTAATATATAACTTTAAAACCATTTTTTCAGAGATATTTGCTTTAATCGTTTATCCCTCTTTCCCTGGGGAGTCTTCAAGTAATCTTAATTATATAGCCCTTACACAATATGTTTATTTTTACTTACTCAGCTTAGCAACGTCAGGTACATCGTCACTCAGATCAATCAAGGCGTCATCGTCGACTTTTTTTGCTGAAATATTAAAAGAAGCAACATTTGGTCAAACACACCAAAAAATTATATTAGCTACTTTAACTCACCTTACAAACTAGTTTAAGCTCAAAAGTAATCTCAATTCGATAGTAAGTAAAAATAATATAAGCTCCTTAACTTGAAATTAAAATAAAATCAATTTGAAAGAAATACAAACTCGTAGAAATACCACTTTGAAAGTAGTTTGATAAGCTCAGAAGCAATCTAGATTTTAAAGTTATTTAAGTTCAAAAGGAACCTCAATTCGAAAGTAATATAAGTTCAGAAGTAATTTAATTTGAATGTAATTTGAGCTCAAAAGAAATCCTTATTTAAAAGTAATTTAAGCTCAGTTATAAAGTAAAAGCTAAAAAGAAAAATAATTTGAAAGTAATCGCAATTTGAATGTAATATTAATAAGATCAAAAGTAATCTTAACTCAAATTAAAAATAATATTAACTCACGTGAAGTAGTACCGGGAACACCCATAGCAGCTCCCAAAATGGCAGACGGGGTTGCACCGCCCGTTGCGGCGATCCTGAACGCCATAAAATACAGTTGATATATTTACATTGCCTTCCTCACATTGAGAGAGGCCTTTAGTCCATCGATGGACTGTAATAAGCTGTAAATGAGGACTACGAATGGAAATTTTTAAATGCTCACCTGTTGTTGAGGAAGCGCGAATGACGTAACAGCAAGTTATGAAGGCGGTCGTTGATGAGCAGCAGGTCTGCGGTGAGGGGCGATTCGCCCGCCAACCGCGCCACTAGGTCCGCCACACGACTCTGCATGGCTTTCAGTGTATCTGCTAGCTCCTATATCAATAGAGTCGCATCGTTAGTATTTTAGTGGGATACCCTCTGGGAATATTTATCTTCTGAATAATAAGAAGTCCTTCTAGGTCAGTAAGGACTAAACCTGGGTGTCATTCTAACTTAAGAGTTTTAAGTTAAGACCCTATTATAATGTTAAGGACTATTTTATTAGTTATTAATTTACTTTACTGAGAGATGAAAAATAATTACGCGGCTCAGTTTGATGTGGGCTCTTCTTAGACCAGGGCGCGTTTGGAACCCTCGTAGCTTTAGGTTTAAGTTGGCAAACGAAGTTATCACCATCCCCATACAATTATGTAAACATATATGTATCAACGCTTCATAAGTGCCTGAAGAAATTTGGAATTATAATTTGAATTTGACAACTCAGCTTTGAGGTACAACTCGTGTCAGTTTAAAAAACTCCCATATCAGTTAATTGACGCAATCAGCACGAGCGACTAACGTCCCGTGTCCCGCACATTATTTAACTCACTTTGAACAGAGCTGGTGAAACAGGACTTCTTTATACCTATTACTAGGAATGTAGGTCGTTGAAGAGTTAACATAAATGAGGTCAGTATACTCACGTTTAGCAGTTCAATATCGGTGTCGTGGTGCTGGGTGTAGGGTTGAGCTGTAAGCTCGTTGAGCATGTCATTCATAACCGACATGTTGCCCTCCACAACCGACAGGTCAGCGCGGAGCTTGCTTGTCTGACTGTCAGAAAGTGTCACCTGTATGTGAATAAGAAGTTTAGAGTTTTGAAATGAAAATTTATTTGTTCACATAAAACAATAGCAGATGTAGGTGAACTGTTCTGTTAAGTTAAAAAACCTGTGCCAGAAGTTCCCGATCTTCCATTAGAAAAGACATTTTTATTTCAATTTATTTATATAATACATTTATTTATTTCTGACATGCGAGTAAAACATGCAGTCAATCGCACTCAGATTATGTTATGTGTACGTGCATGTGTGTAAGTGTGTGTGTGTGTTTTGATTATTTTTTGTTTTATAATCGTAAAACTTTAATTGGTATATATTAAGTGCTATATTAATTCTGTTATATATAAGACTGAATGTTTTTAAAATTGTTTATTAGCAAAGGCCGTTTTAGTGTTTACTGAAGGGATAACAGTTTTATTAGTTCTTTTATTAAGAATACTTCGATCAATACGCAGAGTTAAGAACTTGTTAGGCTGAAAACAATCTGGCTTCTAGACACCACAACTGCTCTGCGGAAAGTCATTAAAATATATGTGAAGAAAGCATGGATATGTTCAATGTCTGGTTTTTTGTCTATATATAATAAGTAGGTAATTTATGTATATTTAGTTCAATTATCTTATTATCTACTCATAACACAAGCTACGCTTACTCTGGGGCTAAATGGCGATGTGTCAATTGTCGTTATATATATTTTATTTATTGACTAAGCGGACTACTATACCCGATAGGCTTCAGAAACGCCTTCGATACAGTTGACCATGGTAAGTTGTCATCTCATAAAAGTTTATCCGACAAAGCTTAGCAAAGTTTTTATTAATAATAAACTCGGGAAAGCCGACAGACCATCTTCGGGCGGAATTATTCGGACCTATGCGAATTGGCGGATGGTGTATCTAAAGGTGGCATCTTATCTCCGTTATTTTTTCACTATTTATTGTAGTAGTAGATTAAATGAAAAACTGACGAAATATGATGACGAAAGAGTTATTTTCGATCCGTAATTATTTGTAAGAATTTGTACATTTCGAAACAAAGTATATATCCAATTAAAGTTAAATTTTTGCATAGAAACTATAAGTATTTCGCGAATTATATAGACGCGAATTATATAGACGCGAATATTTTAGCCGTTCTTTGTTACTGTCATCATGCCTATTCGTGACCCCGACGTGATAGCACATATACAATTTTCGTGTTAGAGATCGCCAACAACAATTCACTTACCGCACCAGCAATTTGTTCCTGCGATGGGCGACTAGGCGAAGTCTGCGGGACAGCACCTCGCTGGGGAGATCCCACTATGGCATCGCCACCATCGGGTACGCTCTATTAAAAAAAAAAAAATCCGGTCTATTATCACTGACACGCAGTGGCATGCATAGAGGGTATGCACAGGGTATGCAGATTATACAAAATACGAGTACGAGTTATAAATACTTAAGGGTAGGCTTTTTATTACTCTTACAATGCATATTCTTAAGTTTTTTATAAGTGGATATTTTCTTCATTTTATCTCATCTGCACACCGGGCTCTCCTCTCAAAATTCGAAGGGTTTAGGGCTTATAGTATAGATATGAGAGTTAACGCGCTTTTGAGGATGTTATGGACAACTCTCAGGCATGCGATTTCCTCACAATGCTTTCTTTCACTGTTAAAGCAAGTGATATTTTAATAGCTTAATAAAAAGTTAGAGGTGTATGTCGGATAGCCAGCTCTCACCACCTAGGCTACCAGGTCTTCAGACAAGTGTAGATACAAAGAACGATAATAAAAAAAATATACTCACTCGCTGCGGTGTAAAAATAGGCGCCATCGCGTCAAGATCCGTCATCGGAAACTCGACACCTTTGGTACGCAACTCGGTGTACACTTGACTGACGCCCTACATACAAATATTATGATTAAAGCGTATGGAAAAATCCTATTATAACATCAAGCATTTCATCCATAGCTATACTATCTTTATATTTGACGGCCTATAGGCGCAGTAGGCAATGTCCCTGCCTTCTGAGTCCAGCCGTGGGGTCGATTCCCACGACTGGAAAATGTTTGTGTGATCAACATGAATGTTTTTCAGTGTCTGGGTGTTTATATGTATATTATATTAGTTATGTATATTATTCACAAAAATTTTAATCAGTCATCTTATTACTCATAACACAAGCTACGCTTACTTTGGGGCTAGATGGCGATGTGTGCATTTTCGAAGTATATATATATTTCTACTGTACGTGTGTATGTCACTGTACTCCTAAGCGGTTGGATTGATTTGAATGATTTTTTGGTATGCTTATATGGTTTAGATTCACAAATCAGCCCGACAGATGGCGCTGCAGACAGTATCGAGTTTTATAAATTTAAAATGCATATAAAAATTTCGGAACCGACAGGATTTGAACCTGCGACTCTCGGGCAATCGCGGCCTGAGCGCTTTCACCAATTAAGCTACGGCTCTCCTACCGTCGATGCCGAAATTAGTATATGCCTTTCACATCAGTATTATGGCGACTGTAGATCGAAACTGCAACGTTTCCTACTAGATGACGCTAGGCCTAGGGCGGTCAGATATTAAGGGCGACAAATCGTGCAAAAAAAAAACACTGATGGGAAATTTTACTGGACAATTAATTATCTAGTCTATAACGATGTTGCTGAGAAACTAAAAGCCTAGGACGCCCGCCCGGCCGACGATGGATAGCCCATCTATCGAAGATGGCGATAGAGTATACATACGAGTATAATGTACCCCCGAAGCCTGTGAAGTATTAGCTCGGTTTTCATTTACACGTTGTATATACTACATCTAGGAGCATGTGAGCATGCAAAATCACGTGATTGCAGTCAAGGGCTAAATTGTAGTGGTGGTAAAACACCATTTCGATATAGAAATTTGGAAGGGTGTAAGCGTTTTTATGGCAGTAGGCTTATGCTTGCAAAAGTACTTAGATTTTCACATATTGTATATCATTCATAATTAAATAACAGTATGCCTAGGATATAGGATAGTATTTAGATTTTCTCTTTTTGTTTTATGTAATTCATGATAACGGTTCATGTAACATTGCATTGTAATTTAAAGCGTAAAAATTATACTGTAAAGTTTGTAAAGAACAATAGGAGATTGCAAAAACATTCATTATTTTAGATTGTACAACCATTAAATAAACATTGTATTTGTGTTTTAATGTATTGGCTTAGGTAAGGTTCTCCTGAAACCTAATTTATGTACGCTGTGACTTTTTTTTGTCTAATTCAGTATTAAGAAATAAATTAAGAAAGTTAAATTAATAGTGTCGGCCAACTGGAGCAGTGGGCGGCGGCCCTGCTACTGAGTCCATGGCCGTGGGTTCTATGCCCGCAACTACAAACTACAACTATGGATAATGGTTGTGTGATGAACATGAATGTGTTTCAGTGTCTGGGTGTTTATCTGTGTATTATAAGTATTCATCATGCACATCATCATATCAACCTATTACCGGCAAACTACATTGCACGGGTCTCCTCCCACAATGAGGAGGGGTTAAGGCCGTAGTCCACCACGCTGGCCCAGTGCGAATTCGTGGACTCCACACACCTTTGAGAACATTACGGAGAACTCTCGGGCATGCAGGTTTCCTCACGATGTTTCCCTTCACCTTGAAGCACATAACTTTTTAGAAAAGTTAGAGGTGCTGGGATTCGAACTCGTCCCCGTGAAAGTGTCGAAGTCCTACCCACTTGCTGATAGCCGCTTTGTAAACATATATGCAGCGGCGTGTACAGGGTCTTCGGCCAGGGTATGCATAAAGCAGTAACATGGCATAAAATAGAAAAATCCCCCTCCAATACGAGCTATATAAAATAATTTGGGTAGGTAGTTCTTTTGTGCATGTATGACGGCCGTGTGGCGCAGTGGGCAGCAACCCTGCTTTCTGAGTCCTAGGTCGTGGGTTCGATTACCACAACTGGAAAATGTTTATCTTTATATTATAAGTATTTATGTGTATTATATTCATAAAAAAATATTCATCAGCTATCTTAGTACCCATAACACAATCTACGCTTACTTTGGGGCTAGATGTGTGTATTGTCGTAGTATATTTATTTATTTATTTATTTATTATTATTATAATGTATAGAGTGCATGTCAGTGCACAGATGGAGATTTATGTATATACTGTATATATAACGTATTGTCACAAAAAATGGTAATATTCTCATTGTAGGGCTTTTAATTTAAATACATCAAGCTTTACCAGTTGTCTTGTATGCGGAGAAAAAGTGGCTATTCAGTTAAGACCTGTTTTATGTGTCTAATCTAAAATCTGTCTAAATAAAATAAGTAAAATTAATAGGTCTCTTACTCACCTGCAAATCAGGTTGATTCTGGAATGCATCAGCCCAGCACTGAATAAGACTGAGCACCTTCTCTTGAATCACTGTCGGTGGGTCATTTTTGGGGCCAATAAGTTTAACCTGAAATTTAATCGTTACTTATTAATATAATAAATGCAATAATGAGTTTGTTTGTCTATTTTTCGTTCCTTAACATCCTAACTAGGCAACCAATGAAATTGATTTTCAGCATAGAGTTAGCTTAAAGGACAGAAAGTACCATAGGCTACTTTTCTACTCTCAGGAAATAAAACAGTTCCTACAGGATTTGCTAAAAACTTTACGAAACGCGAAGGACACAGACAATACCTAGTATACCAAAACAATGAAACTCCAAATTTTATTTTTTGATAATTAATTAAATAATATGTCTTGCAATCTAGTGAGTTATCACATTTAATAACTTTAAACTTAAAGCTTTGTTAATGCTACAGGCAGGGTAGGATAGGTCCTTAATGCACCCTTGTGAAAAAGTATATAAGGAAATTTATTCATGGGCACAGGAGTTTAAAAATTTTGGCTAGGGGACTCATTTGCTACTTTCTTTATTTTTCAATATAGCGGCAACTAATAGCCTGTCTTAATTCCAATCAGTAGACCAATCATGCAGTTTTAATAGAAAAAAAAATCGGCCCTCTCTGGGTTACACAGGGATAATTATTGTTGAATTGACTGAAGTTTTTTTTAAAAAAAAAAAAAAAAATTTAGAACGACGATCTTCGAAAAAATAACGATGTTATACAAAATACGCGATTATTTCATAGAAGCAATCATGTTAAATTTTTTTTTTATTTATTTTTTAAAAAAATTCAATTAAAAACAAATATTTTGAAAAAAAAAAATTACCCGAAAGGTCAATTTTTGAGAGAGTTATGGCTATTTGAAAATAAAAGAGCCATTTTTTTTAAAGCTTCATAACTTTATTTGGGTTGGATAAATGAATTTAAAAAAATTCTGAAAAACGTCTTTCATCAAGTAGAAAAAGATAAAAAAAAATCAGCAAAATCTAAAGGGGTAAGGTTCAAAAGTGGTCGATTTGGCATAGCATAAACAACCTGTGTGAAGTTAATTAGTATATATAACTAGTTACTTTAATATATAAAAACAATTTTGAGTATTTCCATAATTTGGACTTACCCAAACTACCTCTTAAGGTTTTTGTATTGTTCTGTATGTTTTGATAGAATCAGCCTACCAACCTTTTCATTCGAATATACTAGACTATATATTAGACCATACATACTATTTAGACGCAGTTATATGAAATTCATAAATTGCTACAGCATTTTTTTTAGAACTTGAAAGTGCAAAGAATTATAGAGATGATGGCCATAACTACATTTGTAAACTTAAAACTAAAGCTAATATTAAATTCACACTTGGCTAATAATGTTTATTCTAACAAGACGCTAGTAGTAATGTTCATTCATATTACATTGGCTTAGATTCTAAATGTTTAGGCACCTATTAGTCTTCACAATCAATCAAGGTAATGTGAAGCCACTGAACTGAATCAATTTAGAGATAAAAAACAAATAATCAGTCAAGCATACTTTTATCATTAGTAGTGACTTTGAAACACTGTCTTAAACTGAGCATACAATAATATGTGTTGTATTCATACATGAGACACAAATGAAATGAAATGTTATAAGCGAGTTTCACTTGAGCATCCTTACTGGATGTTGACTTCACAACAATGGCTAAGCAACTAACTTTTAGATTTAGTGTCAGGAGGAAATGGACATAGGTTTGAAGAATAATGAAGTTATATATTTCAACCTAGAGATTTTATAACTCTCAAGCATTATTATTTTAATTTATTATTTATTAATCTTTTAAAAAAACTAAACAAGTCAAATTTCCACATAAATGTACACAGTATGCTTTTACTGTACACTATGATAACTAATAAACAATGCAGACCTATACTTAGGCAAATTAACCGCATCACAACATTCATGCATTATAACATCGCATTGGTACCACACAGGTTGCTACAAAAATATGTTCAGTATACATCATAGATGTTCAGCCTAGAACATATCTATATTATAAATGCCAACCAACCCTTTCTGAGTCCAAGGCTTTGGGTTTGATTCCCACAACTGGAAATTGTTTGTGTGATGAACATGAATGGTCTTCAGTGTCTGAGTATTTATCTGTATAGTATAAGAATTTATGTATAATATTCTATATTTGTGTAAATAGTCATCAGGTGACTTAGTATGCATAGTACAAAGCTACACTTACTTTTGGGTAGTATATTAAATTATTTATTACTAAATGCTAAAGTTTGCATGTATTTTTGTTACTAATTAAACCAGTAGGGCCAAATGGATCTTCATGAAATTTAGCACAGATATAGATCATAGTCTAAAATAGTGCATATGCTACTTCTAATCCCTAGATATTTATGGGGATAGATTTAATTTTTGTTTTAGACAAAGCCATAAAGCAACATGTTTTTTGCATAGTGGTAGTTCAGTGGTCAGAGAATAATAAAGGCCTTCAAATAAATATTACTATGTGAAGAAGTTATGAGCAACAACTAGTGCTTTAAACATACAATATTAAGAAAAAAAAATCAAAGCAAAAATATTTATTTGATATGTACAGTAAACTTCAGAAATTGTTTATTTATGTAGGCCTATCACAAATACTTATAAGCATGATATTAAGATATTACTACAGGTTTAAAGTTCCTAAGGATATTAAGATGGGTGGATGTATAGAACACAAACATGCTTAAATTGCATATGATATTAAAAACACAGATATTATGTAGTAGATTATGACATAGGTTCCTTTTATTCTAGAAGTAACATAAAACTGCATAGGAAATCAGATATTCCAGTTGGACAAATATGGTAGTAAAATTACTTACCAGTTCATTAATAAATTCTTTATTGCAGACTAGGACGTGAAAAACCCTTCCACAGTTCTTGACACAGGTTTCAAGCACAGTCAGCGTATACATTACTACAGTATAGTTTTTTCCTGCACTTTGATTGAATCTTTTTCTTATTGCCTTTACGGCATCCTTTGGACCGTCAGTGCTTGTATTGATAATATCACATATTTCCATGTTAAGGGCCCAATTTTCCGACGGTAGCGATCCATCTGTAGCTTGCTCTGGAACATTTAACGTACGTAGTAGGTAGTTATGAACATGGGAGTCAACCCCATTAACACCAATTAAAACTGTTTCTCACTAGATTCCGTATTATGTAGATATAATATATTTAATCATGGAATAACAAACGAACTGTTTGATCAAGACAAAGAGAAATTGTTACTTCATAATGCGCAACAAAACGAAAGGCAATTTTGGGTCATAGGATTGAAAAATTTATGTAATATATTCAGTACAATGATTTATTTTTACCTATTTTCTGACCAACCGGTGTAGCAAAAGGATTCCCTACTCCGAAAAACGACATTTTTATAACGCAATCCTATAAATAAATAAATAATTTCAATTTCACCGATTTCACTTGTCACCCGAGTAGACGTAAAAATATTTTAATCTGTCTGCTTCTTTCAAGTTTCTCACAAGGTTGACAAAGTCAACTGTCAAATGTGCAAAATAGATAACAAGTTTCATTTTACGCAGAAGTATAATTATATTTATAAAATGGATTCACAATATTCGAATACAAATAGTTATGATTTATACGCAGAATTAAAAAAGCCAAAATAACGTAATTGAAAAAAAATTATGATAGTTGTTTAAAGTATCATAAAGTAAACTATCAGAATTACTTGTCTTACTGGCTGGTTACTAGTAGTATGAGATTTGTAAGAACTCTGAACCTCTGCAATTATTTCAGAAATAAGGTTGCTGAATTAATTGCTCATATTACCATGACAAATAACAAGTTAATTTATCATAGCAACTGTCAAGCAACAAGCTAATACTAAGATCTAATCTGAGTTTTTTTTAAATAAAATTAAACTTTATTTAATAACAATGGCTGAAAATAAATCCTTAAATAGTCTTATAATCCACCCGGATATAGAACCAGGCGTAATAGACAATGAAATGCTTACACGCTGCATATTGGAGTATGGTAACAACTAATGATTTTTAGCTTATTATTGTTTAATTTCTTGCAGTCATCGTTAGTTATTTTTCGCACTTTACAATGGTAATTCCTAACTATTTTAATATCTTGAGCAAGCTTCTTCACTTGCTCACTATATTATGAATAGTAAAACTTCCTCCATAAACATAGAACTAACTACCTTTATATTTCGTATGTCGAAAGCCAACGAAGGGATGCCAATGGCGTTGGTAAGCTCTGGAGAACCGTTTGTTGTGAGCCCGCGCGTCGTGCTCTATAAAGTCGGTTTGTAGGCCAGCCCTATTTAATTTCGAACAATGAATGAACTGCCAGTAATGATCTGCTGTATTCAGTTTCTTTCTTAAGGGTTGCCAACTTGGAATTTTTGTACAGAATGCATTAATTATCAACGTCGGTTGTATGTAATATTAATACATCTCTTTTGTATTGGGATCATCATCAGTTAGCATTTGTTAAAAAAGTACCTGAAAATGAGGACCGGTCGTACGGGTCTGCTCGTAATAGCTATACTTGCAAGAGCATCTTTTGAATCGGTAATCTTATCAAGACTATCGATCATAGTGTATCCAACGCTGAATGAGTATCGACGCGACGCTTTATTACTGGTAATCTTTTAGGACCAACGGAGGAAGCGGGAAGGCTATTCGCAGAGGAAGGTGTCCATCTAGACGAAGCTCCCATAGTTCGTTTAGAATTCCAAAATATTTTGCGAATCGACCATCTCTGGATGCTGAAATCACTAAAGAAGTTAACCTTAGCACATAACTTGATAGAGAAAATTGAAAATTTAGACCAATTGACTGGTCTCAATGAATTGGACTTGTCGTTTAACAAAATAGAAAAAATTGAAAATCTCCAAGCACTTGCCAGTCTTGAAGTTCTCACGCTTTTCCATAACAAGATAAGAAAACTCGAGAATATGGATACTCTTGAAAATCTATTGGTTTTTAGTATTGGCGACAATTTCATTGAAGATTTCAAGGAGGTAATAAATGAAAACAGTAATTAGGTTCTTTGATATTTTTTACTTAACTAGTTTACTGTCCTTGACATTTAGATAATCTTGGTTGCCAATCCGCGGAATGGAATAGAATGGATGATCTAAGTTCCAAGCCCCTCTCGAGAAAAAGCCAAGCCCAAAGACATTCATAGGCTGAGGAAGATGGATGATTAAAAACAAACAAGAAGGAGCATCTAATAATTACTTTTTAAATTTTGGATAATTTAAAAACGTTTTCAGACCGATCGTTTGCTGCCAGGGTTGACCTAAATAATTTAAGTTTTATTACTTTTTAAGATGTCATACCTGAGGCGATTTCGTAAATTGCGCTCCGTAAGTTTCAAAGGCAATCCTTGTTGCGATGACCCAATGACTTATCAGTTTCTGAAATCAGCGCTCACCAGAGTGACGTATTTGGACTATAAACTTGTTAGCGAAGATGATAGGGAAACTGGCAGGGCAGTTTTTCGGTAAGTACCATATTTCCGAAAATCTTATTAAGTAAGTAGGCGTACGCTTACTCAATAAGCTCATAACTCCCACGTCCCACCCCTTCTTTTCACGAATAAAATTTAATTATCTGTAACTGCATTGAGAGACTACTAACTAACGTCAATTTTCTCTATGTAGGGGTATACTCCGCAAATTAGGTGAGGCAGATGAGAAGACAGAAAAGGAACGAGTAGCGAGAGAAGAATACGAAGCCAGAGTCAAGTTCTACGCTCTTTCTTTCGTTGAATATTTAAGTGGACCCGAGTTGCTGGAATCAATGTTTGAGAAAGATCCAGATGGTTCAATTCTGCTTAAAGTTGGCGGCGAGCTACTTGGATTCTATGAACAGTACTTAAAAATATATTACGTAATATAGCCATATACCATTTAATATAACGGTTATCCTTAGGTCCAAACAGGGTAGCCTGCTGGCTGAGATCGCATCCCTTGACTGCAATCTGTACATTATAAGTATTTTAGTATTACTTACATGAATATTCATCAGTCATCTGTACCCATAACGCAAGCTACTCTTACTTTGGGGCTAGATGGCGATGTGTGTATTGGCGTAAAATTCATACTGAGATTTTTAATGGTTCGCTGCACATACCAAGCCTCTTCTCAAACAGGAGTGAGAGATTTATACAGCACGCTGCTCTTATGTGGTTTGGCGGGCTGTGGCGGTGGCGCTGGGTGGTTGCGGATCCGGAGCGGAATTCGAGCAACCAACAGGGGGCTAAGTCCGCCACTCTGCCTGCAGAGTGGGATTCAAGCAGAAGCTCACTAGCATTGCTAATACACAATTAGCTACAAGGGATAATTAATAAATTTGTATGCATTAAGGTTTGAAAAAAATGCGCGAAAAAGGGGTCAGTGGACCCTAATAGAGTATTACATATTTGTTCCGCTAGCCGTGGAGACCCTGATGCAATGAAGCCATAAGTGCAAAAAAAATCTTAAATTTTTTTCATTGGTTCATTATTTGCGCAAAGAATCTACCTGCTGTTCTGTGCGCGGAAATGGTGCAATTCCACGCGGATATGATGTTTACATTATTTAGTTTAGTTACAAATTTTATTTTAACATTTTCAATAAAAAATATAACACAAATGTTCCGCAGTAGAATAGTTTTTATTTTTATTTGTTGCAATAACTTACCACCTTTAACAGACATTCAATTCGACAATTAATAAAATCATTCAACGGTTTCCTAATTTATTTCAGATACAAGGAACAGTACGTTGAAACAATGATTGGATTAGTGGATTTCGCTCAAGATGCTTATAACATGAGGCAAAACGAAATAAGATTATTCAAAGACCTCGTCGACAATGCGCTGGACGATAGTGTTATAAAAAGCAAAGCGTGCGTATCATCTATAATTAAGTTAGGATTTTAACCAAAACACATTAAATTTAACTGCAAGTACACCTACTCATTCATGAAAAGCATTTCGAATAAATAACCTACTTAAGTAGAGATTATGGTGACATGACCTGAATAAAAGTCAAGCCTGTTTAAAGGCCGCATTAAACCTTGTTTCATGTACGCCGATCTGAAATGAGGGCAAACGTCCATCAACGTAACAACATAGAAATTATGAATAAATTAATACACTTTTATTGTATACCACAAAAAATACAGAAAAATTGTAAAAACAAGTGACGGCCTTATCGCTATATACGAAAATCTATCAACATGTATATAAACTATAAGTTTCTAAAGAAATTGATGAATTTTACAGAGTTGTTGAAGAATTTGAAGAAAAGAAGAAACCATTGGTCGGCCAAATGAATGAAATAATATTAAAATTCACTAACAAGCAAGCAACTATTGAGCAGCTAGAACCTAACATCATAGACGTGGGGGAGTCATTCAACGATGTCATCTTCGACTTATGGAAGAAGCTTATGAGCATAGAGATGACATTATACGAGCAATGCGAGGTTTGGTCATTGATTTGGTTAGGGATCTGCTGTAGTAATTGGCAGAAAAAAAACAAAGTTTTGTCGTAGGGAAACTTGTATTTATTGATAAGACATGCAAGACAATATAAGAAAAAGTACAAGGATTGGCAGCAATTTAATAGACTAGAGATGATAGGACAGGCGTGCTTATAACCGACCATACAACTGATTAAATAATAGATATTTATTTATTTTACCAGACAACAGATTAAATAATAGAAATAATAGATTGTTTGATAGGCTTGTGAGTTTCGCTTAAAGGAAGAATATCTAATTAAGATAAGTTTAGAGATTTGTGTACAACTAAATCGGCACTTATAAGGAAGGCAGGAGGCCTTTCTTATTAATACGTGTCAGGAAACAGACAACTGTCTTTCGCACCTTAGCGGTCAGGATACGATAATCAGCAGAGAAAAAGTAGATAAAAAGGGACGGGAGTTTTAAACAATCTATACAAATTAGTCACTAAGTTTAGTCACTAAATTTGAAAAAAAATATTTTTAATACTCCAGGAGTCCAGAGTTCAATTCGCAGTGAACATGACAGAGATGATAACTAAGCTGTTAGAAGTTTCCCGCAACGCTTTTGGAGCGTGGCGCGAACATGAAGGAATGTGGTCTATGCGGCAGTTCGAGGCACTGTCCAAATTACTCGGCAACAAGGTTTTGCTGGGAGATGCACCGCCTGAACTATTTGAAGTGAGTTTGCCTTCTGCTGCTGGTCGATTCATCTTTATTTATATTTTTTGATGTGAAACATCTATAGGCGAGGGTAGAACTTATTTTTGGCGTGGCGATACAGGCCGCGGCACATCGCCACGCTATGTTATTGAATATTATATGTTCTATACGTAGTTGAGTTATCGCAATTTTAAATCAATTCTTATTCTAATATGACTCCACTAACATAACGGTGCAGTTAAGTCATCCTTAAGATCATTGCGATTACTTAACGAAGTCCATAATGAGATCGATTCCTTAAAAGAATTCAAAAACTAGATAGGTAATTATGCAGGTTTTTCATAATAATCATTACCTACGTATTCGCGTTCATTTATGTCTTAGGTGATGATGGATAGAGATCTGATGATGAATCTAGTGGCGCAATCATCTGATAACCATATAAGGTTCATCGACGCGCGGGAAGATCTGCTCATGACGCGCGCCAACAACTGGCGAGACGAACTTGTTCAAGGCGCTAATGAGTAAGTTTACGGCCTTAAGGGCTTATTACTTAAGATTCTGTACCACAAAACTTGCAACATCTGTGAGCACACACAAAGCCAGTTATCAACTTGGATCAACGATCCAATTAATCAGCTGTGTTCATCAGCGGATGTTCGCTGCCACAACTATTTCGAACCATAGGATGGGCCTAACTGATATATTTAAAAATACTAATTACAACCGTCACTAAAACATAATGCCATTATACACCAAAACCTTGTTAATATGATAAATCCCTGTAAAACAATACGGTAATACTTGTCTCATTTTAACAAGTTTGAGGGATCAATAAATGGATCTGTTAGAGTACTTTTAAAAAAACTGCCTTCATTGAAAAAATAAAAAATCGAACCGATCAGAAACATTATAAAGCTGGACATCTACAGATTAACATTAGGATATACTTGAGGCCGAATGACAGATTAGTTAATATTTTATTAGGCTACCTAGGTTGGTAACATACGAATACTACAAAATATGAAACGAAACGCTAATGTCATTCGTTATATCACATGACATGTAAACAAACTCTGTTCCTCCAATCAGGCGCAGTTATAAAATTTGGCAGATTAAAGTAAAAAAAATGGCGGCTTTTTTAAATTTGTGTTATATTTTAAAATATTATTAATATATCCGAAATGTTTGGCTCATAATGTTATAGGCATACTAGTTCTTATACAATCGAAACAAATAAAACATTAATCTCTGACAATGATTTCCACATACAATAAAAAAAGTTCTTTTTTATTTAATTAGGAACTATATTATTTAATATTTTGACATCCGGTTGGCACAGTGGGTAGCGACCCTGCTTTCTGAGTCCAAGGCCGTGGGTTCGATTTCCACAACTGGAAAATGATTGTTTGATGAACATTAATGTTTTGAACACTCAGACACTGAATAACATTCATGTTCATCACACTAACATTTTCCAGTTGTGGAAATCGAACCCACGGTCTTGGACTCAGAAAGCAGGGTCGCCAATCGGCCGCAAAGATAATATCCCTAACATGTATGAAACAATAAGTAGTTAAATTAGTTCCGCAGACATTGATCTCAAAACTTTAGCGTGTTATCATTTTTTTTTTCAGTAACGAAATAAAACGAAACAGGGATAGAATCCTAGAGATATACTACTTCATAGACAACCAGAGAGAGGAGTGGGCGGACATGCAGATGAGTATGACTGAAACCGTGGATCCGGAAACTGCGGCACTTTTGGGCGACGATTTTTAAAGTACATTTTATATTTTTTCAGCTTTAATTTATAGTCAAAGTCGAAGTAAAAAATATCTTTATTTAAGTAGGCCCATAGGTGGCACTTTTGATGCGTACATAACAAAAGCCTACTCGTATTTAAGGTGCTGGGTGTTGCTTAATTAGGTTGGAACGGAAATAACTATTAGTAATGTAATCTATGTAGTTATCCCAGAGAAAAAAATATGTTCTTAATAACCATATTTTTGACTTAATTGAGCCCGAAACCACGGAGTATCTACGTAAGTAGGCACCTGATCCAGTATACTATACGCGTGCGGATCATCTCCAAGCGGCGTCTTAAAATACGTGAGATGTTTAAGGGGGGGAGGGGGTCGATTCAAATCTCATGTAATGTTACGTTGGAGAGGGGGGCAAATATTACGCAATTTTGTTGTTAAATTTTTATCATACATTAAATTAAACTCTCAGCAATATTGATTACTAGTTTTAACTAGTCGTATGTAAAAGCACGAGGCCTTTTTTTTTCTTTTTACAATAACAATCCAACGCGTTTACGTAAGAATCCCACATTTTGAAAAATCTTTTATTTTTTTGGGGACGGGGGAGGGGGTACAATAAAATCTCACGACATCTCACCCGGGGGAGAGGGAGGGACAGAAAATAAAAAAAAAACGCCCCTCACATAATTTATGGACGCCCCCTTATTGGTATTATTAGTATATTTTAGTGGTTACGCACTTTACACAATGCAGTAAAATTTTCTCCATAGAAAAAGGGATAAAATAAAAATACTTATGTCGAATGTAGACACTGAGTCTGACATTGAGTCACTTGTAGAAGGAGCCACATATTTTCACTAAGGGGTAGAGTTGGCCTTGTAGAGTGAGAAGTTTGGCTCTACATGAGATCAGACAACTTTTTGACTGTGCAAGTCGTATCTTGCTGTCACCATTTTACTAGAAAATATTATTGATGAGATTGCACTTACTTCAAGGAAGGCAAAGTTAATGAAAGTAAATTTGGGATTGTAAAGATGGGCAATTTGGGAATTTTATGATTTCTGAATTTTCTCAGGTCTGGTCTGGTGAAAGGCTTTAGCCGTGGCTAGTTACCACCCCACCGACAAAGACGTGCCGCTAAGCGATTTAGTGTTCCGGTGCGATGTCGCGTAGAACCGTAGTATGTCTTACATATTCCCTTAACAGGTTAGCCCAGTGATATTGCAGTCAAGGGCTAACTTGTGAACCGAGATGAGTTTCAAATAAAATATAATTTCTGTTAAAACATTTATTAAAGTAATAATAAAATATAAACATACAATAAAAAATATAAATTATGAACACTTTGATATGCCTCATAGGCAATGTTGCCAATTTGGATCGTTATTTTTTTTCACATAGTTTAATGGGAAATAGTATTACTTAATAAAACTGTAAAATAAACCTACTTGGTAGGTCATAAAAGAATCATTATATTCATTCAGGCGAATATATCGCTTGGGTGGCCTAAATGAGATTATTAAAATGTAGTTTTATAAAAATGATTCTATTTTTCGTGACTCAAGGTGAAATTAATAATATCAATTTTTTAAACAAAATACACTTTAGAGAACAATATAATTTATAATCAGGTATCGTTGGATGAAAACCGGTCATTTTCTAATTATTGCCATGTGCAATACTTTTACTTTTTGTTTACATTCTGTAATTGTTTACATTCCTAATAGGATTATGTTACAACTTTTATGTTACAATTATTGTTCTTATATTCTAACAAAGTATATATAATGCGTATGTAAAAGATTACAACAACATAAATTACTATTATTATATATTTATTTTAATGCACTATACAATTGAAATAAAAAATTATAAGCACATACTTATTTTTCTTTTGATTGATAGCATTATCCAAACTCACGTTTTTTATTTTTTATTTTTTTGTGTTGGACTACGCTCTTCTTTGAACTGGCTGATTTAATTGTGACAGGGTTTTCTCAGGCAGGTTTTGTCAGGAATAATACGAGAATTGTTTCCCTAAGCCTATACCTTTGGTGACTGTTATCAATTGATCTAAAATCCATTAAAAAAATATAATTTCTTCCCACCGATTTGTTCTCGCTCTTGTTGTCTCCTAATCCTAAGGTTGCCTGGCAGAGATCGCTTTTAAGCGATAAGGCCGCCTTTTGTATTCTACTCCAGTTTTTTGTGTTTCTCTCTATTCGTCCTTTATTTTACTAACTGTGTAGTGGTGTACAAATAAAGAGTTTAAATAAATAATTTATTTTTCATTTCATCCCTTATTTTGTGGAAAAAATGTCAAAGTAGGGAAATACGATTGTATTTCCCCAGACTTACATTATTATAATTTTTCTTTGACCATTGTTTGGATTATAGGGACCAAAATAAATTTTAATATATTAAAATAAAATGAATGCAATTTTCAGAAATAAAAATATTGCATTGATTAATAATTATGGTCATTACAATATTGGGTCAAACGTTAAAAGGTTATTTTTCAATTTTCACCATCATTTTGCAGCCTTCTGTTTCAGCGCCTGTATGTACATTTCAAGACTTTGCTGCACATTGGGGTTCTTGAGGAAGGATAGAAATTCTTGCACGTCCGCTTGTCTGTTTGTTTGCAAGTTTTTGATAGGTTCTTCCCGCATCTTCAGCTTAGTGATAGCTCGTGCTAAGGGTGGGATTTTCTCGAACTTCTTCAAGAAAGTCTTACATTTATTGATAGCGTCTGCTTTGTCTGTGGCGATTTCGTCGATCAGTTCACACTGTAACATTAGTTTTATTACTCAATGTAATATTAAAAAGGTAAATTTTTGAGAAATTTACCCATATAACCCCCCCCCCCCCCCCCCATTTAATGGGGGAATCTCATGCGTAACCCATCCCAAAAAATTACCCATATTAAACCCCCCCACCCTCCACTTTTAAGGGGGGAATCACTACGTTATGCGCTATCCATTATTGGACTTGTTCGCTGGCATACGGCAAAGTGTGGACCTTTTAAGTCTATAGACTATGGTCTTATATAAGGTAACTTACACAGTTCATATTATCAACCAATTACCGGCCAACCACAGGGCTGAGTCTCCTCCCACAATGGGAAGGATTTTAGGCCATAGTCCACCGCGCTGGCCCAGTGCGGATCTTTGAGAACATTATTTAGAACTTTCAGGCATGCAGGTTATCTCAAGATTTTTTCCTTCACCGTTGAAGCAAGTGATATTTCAATTACTTGAAACGCACATAACTTCAAAAAGATAGATGTGCGTGCTGGGCACTTCATATAATTACACATTACTCACATTCACGGGAATCTATTAAAGCGTTAAGCTTTTAATAATAATAATAATAATAATAAATTCTTTATTTCACACACAAAAACAAAATACAAATAAACACATTTACAGAAATAATTAAAAAAAAAAAAAACTAGTTTAGGTGTGCAAAGGCGGTCTTATCGCTAAAGCGATCTCTCCCAGACAACCTTTGGCGATAGTAGTTATTGGAAGGAACGGCTTTTACTTTGTAAAATTTTCGTACTATATTATTTCTAACATGGGAAATTGAACGTAAGCAAACTCACCTTCAACGCTTCGTCCACTGTAAACATTTTTGCGGTAGTGAGCGCTAATTCAGCCTGCCTCATGGAAATAGTTCTGCACATGGTGTCCATGAACCACTTCGGCGCGACTATTCCCAGGGCTGTCTCGTTGAGCCCTATGGTGAACTTGCCCCCCACCATGGCGCGGTACTCGCAGGACATGGATAAGAGGCAGCCACCGGCTGGTGCGTGGCCCTTAAATTCCAAATTCAAATTCTTTATTTGTAAAAAAAAAAGTGTGTACTTATGTACACGCGCTAGAAGTTATACTCCTTTGGCGTAACGAGATAAAAATATAAAATCTTTTCAAAATCATCATCTTTCGCCTTATGCTACGTTTGTAGAAAAAGGTATTTATCAGACAACCAACATTAAAATTTGAGATTTATGTACAATTGAATCACCGAAATGAGCCCGCAGATTAAGACTATTGAAAGTGTACACTTTCACATCTCATAGCTAACTTCAGGGTGTCGGTTTTTTGTGACGG
The DNA here is from genome assembly GCF_905163445.1 of Pararge aegeria. Classification (NCBI taxonomy): domain Eukaryota; kingdom Metazoa; phylum Arthropoda; class Insecta; order Lepidoptera; family Nymphalidae; genus Pararge; species Pararge aegeria. The sequence continues at coordinate 12,278,920 of NC_053195.1, forward strand.
TGTGCGCGCGCATCGTAAAAATTTACTCTCATCATTTTTCCCTAACTCGCCAAAAGAAGTATAACTTAAAAAAATGGTAGGTACTAAACACTTTATATAGATGTTATCATTTTGTGTGTCACGCATATTTTGTCTTTGACATCGACGTCCAAATATTTTATAGGTAATTAGGTATACTATATATCTAGTTAAATATTTTTGTGCACTTAAAATATTTGACTCGATATAAATGATTTTGGTTTGAAATCTTAAGGACAAAAAAAAGGTGTTATCTTTAGTAATAATCCGTATTTAAGTAATAGTTATAAGTAAGTATACAGATAACAAACAAAACAATGAATATACTACGACAATACGCACATCGCCATCTAGACATCGACATCTTTTTTTCTATTTGCGAGCAATTGGGTTACCTGATGTTAAGTGATCACCACGGCCCATAAACATCTGCAGCACCAGAGGAGCCACCGATGCGTTGCAGGATTTTAAAGAGTTTGTTTATCCGCCACTTGAATAACCCTAGATCGTATTTTGGAGGAAACGCGTCAGATAGGAGATTGATCCACAATTTGCTATGGCGCGGTGGAAAGGATCTGGTGTTATAGGTACTAAGATAGCTGAAAATAGCTTCTCGGAATTATGTGTTGGTTTAAGAAATTAAAGATCATTTGCTTCAACGGTGAAGGAAAACATAGTGAGGTACCCTGCATGTCCGAGAGTACTCCATTAATATCGACGGCCGGGCTGATTGGCGCGTTCGGCACTCGGCAGCGACCCTGCTTCCTGAGTCCAAGGCCATGATTCGATTCCCACAACTGGAAAATGTTATGATGATGAATGTTGTGATGAACACGAATGTTATTCAGTGTCTGGGTGTTTATCTGTATATTAGAAGTTTTTTATGTATTTTATTCATAAAAATATTCATCAGTCATCTTAGTATCCTTGACACAAGCTACGCTTACTTTGGGACTTGATGGCGATGTGTGTATTGTCATAGTAGGTCGTATATTTATATTATTCTGCAGGCATGAGATGTCCACCAATCGGCACTGGGCCAAGGTGGAATGCGGCCTTAAACCCTTCTTATAAAAGAAAGAAAAAGAAAGAGACAGTAAAAATCGTCTTCATTGTCACACATTTTTGTAAAATAGTACATTTGTGTCATAAATTTGTTAGAGTAAAAAAAAAATGCGTGACAAAGGAGCTGTCTCAGTATAGCTGCATACTAAAAAGCGCAGCACTGGTTATCAGCCAGTCCCCGTATCTTCGTCGTCACTGAATCTAGGATTACTAAACAATAACAAAATAATCATAAAAAAGGAATTCACCAATCGTGTAGTAACAACGATTGGTTAAATGTGTTAATTTAAATCAATCACTAACATTGACTGCTGCGGCTGTAGCGAAGCTTGATCCGTACAACTTGAACCATACATCCTGCAGGGTAGTCCAGAACTCCTCCGCTCTTTTCATATCGGGCTTGTACATTTCCATAATATCCAGACCAGCTGAAAATACTGTTGGTGAGGACTGAAATTAAAATGACAGCTTCTGTCACGTACTTACAAAACATTTTTTACAACAATATACAAATATATAGGAATAACTACCGGAAATATCAATAAAAGCATTATGAAACAGCGTATCAATTGAGAAAAAAAAAAAAAAAAAATTCTGCAGACGAACTTTTATTTTTAATAATTGCACCATACAGTTCGGTGTTTCGGATCGATCGCGTACAAACCGACAGGTTAGCCCGCTACCATCTGAGACTGCGTCATGACTTACCACCATGCGATAGTGCAGTCAAGGGATAACTTGTAGTGGAAAAAAAAAATAAAAAAATTAATTCTCAGTTTATTTGTATATACTATACGATATTAGATTACTAGGACTGGTTTTTTGATGTTAGAAGTAAGCTAACCGTTTTAGAGTCTCTTATAGAGGATTCATATTATTGGTGTAGATAAAGTCTTGTGTGCAATTGTTAGTAATTAGGTGTTACCCCTTATTTAACAACAGTTTCATAAATAACTAATACATACATCCATCGGAAGCCGAAAAGCGGTATCTCAGTAAGTTTTGAAATAATAGTCTTTTAGTAAATTATATTTTTGCACCTTCAAAAATGAATCTTTAAACAAAATTATACACTCATATGCATAATTTACCATAGGTTTATATTGACGTATCAAAATTATCCAAAAATTGACACATAATATACGCACGTCCATCAATGTCAAGTTGAGGCTTTTAAAGTACATTTCTCAAACATTTCTTCACTTCAACTCATTTTATCAAATACAATTATAGTTTAAAATCAATGACTAGGGACGAATAACGATAATTTAAGCATTAAAGTGTTCATTTGTTTTATTAAAATCAATGAACAGCGTTCTATTAAAATACAGTTCAAAAATAAAACCTTCGATAAGTTACCTCCTTGGTTGCCTCTGAGTAAAAAATCGTTCCATTTTAAAATTACACGATAGATATGAGGTCTTTCTCTGTTATTTATTTGGCCGCTAAACCATGATAGATCAAGTTTTTCTGCTTATATGTATTTGGCCAGTATAGTAATTTCGATTTATCTCGAAGAAGGCTGTTAATATAATGCTCAAACTTCCTGAGTAACCTTCCAAGAATGTTTGAAATAAATATTTCACTTCGGAATCCGATAAACTAGTTACACAATCACTTACCGAAGTCAATATCATTCCTCTACTTTTATTCTTGGCTACATCATCTAGAGATTTGCTGATTTCTTTCAACAGGTCTAGGTTGAGGCTGTTCACTGGAGGTCTTTGCAGTGTCATAATGGCGACGCCATCATTGTCAACTGTCAGGTCCACTAATGGACCCTTGCTAGACATAGCCCTAACGCTTGGCGCCAGTTGCCTTGCATTACTGACTGCTTGCCGTAGGAGGAACATTTTAGCTGCAACAAATCAACATAAACATATGACTATTAGGTTTAATCATGATATCTGTTTATGTAGCAGAGATTGTTGGTGTTAAAACTTTGGTTTTCTCTTCTGGGGGACCGCGTTCGCTCCTCTGAACCATTGGAGTTATTGAACTCTTAATTTAATCAATTTAATATACACTTTTATATTTAATATATACTAGTCGTAAGTTGAAAAAGTATATAGATAAATAAATTTATTTATTCTTTATTAATAAACCAACGAAAAATGTATATTTCTAGGGAAATAATAATTACAAACTAAAATTCATATTTATAATCAATATAAGCCGTCTAACTGTTCAGTTATGGGCATGGTACCCAAAATGCTGGCGCTATTGCCCCTTTGAATTGCTAGACGTAAGGAGCAATTTTTGGGACACGATGTTAATAAAAAATTTCGTATCCGAAGACTATGGCCCCAGAGTCTCAAACGCAAGCGCCGCAAAAACGTAGTCATTACAAATAAAGGAGTATTTACGGCGCTTAAGCATTTGAGCAGATTCGGCAGCTGCTGCCGCTTTTTGAGACGTACTCGGCAAGTGAGAAGCTGCCAAACTATCAACGCAGGTCGCATCCCACACTAGCGCACGCCCCATCGACCACGGTACTATAGTCAAATAATGAAATAGATAAATAAATGAAATAATGTTGACTGAAAACATCGTGAGGTGACTTGCATGCCTACAAGTACATGATATTCTCAAAAGCGTGTCAAGTCTTCTCATCCAAAATTCTGAGAGGAGACCCATGCTTTGTAGAGGGCCGATGATGATTACAGATTGTAAGGCAATGATAAAAAAAATGAAGCGTTTTTTAAACACGCGAATGTGCGGCCCAATATTCGTCATATTTTTTTCATGTTCGTAATCGGCCGTATATTTGGTTGGTTTGTTGAATAATTACCGAATGTTTAAATTATTTACTTATTATTACTGAAATAAAGTATAACCAATGTTATTTCCAGATAAAATAGCTACAGTGTAATAATTATTGAAATCGGTTATGGATTACAAATAAACAAATCTGCCCTCTTCTACTCTTCTTTTTATAGATTATAAATAAACGTTAAGTAAGCGTAGCTTGTATTATGGGATAAATGATGAATAATACCCAAATAATTGTAGTATACAGATACTATATTTATAGATTACTAATCTAGCTGGACATTTATTGGTCTCTATCTAGATTAGATCTTCCAATCTTGTTTGCATCATATATTTCACCTTGAAATCAGACATTACTATTTTTATCGCCTTTTGGGTCAGGCTATAAAAATACTATAAATTAAAACCTTAAAGAAAAATTCTAAATGACCTCAAGAAACCCCATTTAGTTTACCATGTTTTTAACAAGACCAAGTATACTTATTTAGTTTCATTATTTGTTTTTGTATCAAACAGCAAAAACAAAAAATTTATATGCTAAATGTCTTTTAGCCTCACATAGTAATTAGAAGTTAACCTTGAATATGTTGTTCAATTAATTACTTAGTAACAGCTTCAACAACTACCTTCCCTCATAAAGCTATGTTTGACGATTATTATTTTTGAATTATATTTAATATGACTATTAAGAAATTCCTTTTTCTAATTCTCCCTTGTTCTTTTCTCTGTTCTCTTCAGGGATCTTACTGTTTAGTATTATACCAAATCAAGCAGTCAATTCAAAATTTCTTCCATTTCTATTACATGTTTTCAGACATTTGGTAAAAAAAGAAGTCTGGAAGTAAAGAAGTTTTCTCTGGTCTGAAGCCCTTGTAGCTTTTTAAGTACTTCATTTATACAGTTGTTATCCTCTCTGTAAGCATCAGAAGAGCCTTCTATGGGCATGTTTAAAAATAAACTATCACATATAAATTAGGTATATTAATGATAGTTTCATTTATATCTAATTTGCATATTTATTCATTTACTTAATTCATAATTTCTAAGCCCACACTTAATAAATGCAATATTTTAATACATGACTATAGTTTATTATATCAATAGGATTTTTAAAATAATAAAATATATAAACAAAAACAAACCTATTTAACACCAGGGGGCTTAATACAATATTTATGAGCAGCAATAAATATTTAAACATCAGTTTCTGCCTATAGGGGAAATAAAAAAATCATGAGTTGACTATCAAGTAGGCAATTTCAGGATTTAAGTTTCTAATCCAGCTTTTAATATTTATTTAAACAATAAAAAGACAAAAAGTTTTCACCTAAAAGAAAAGGTTACATCTTACGTATATTACATACATGGAATTTTTTATGTTACTTTTACAATAAACTATAAAATATAATAATTTAACTTACCTTTTAAATCAAATAAAAAAATAAATTCAAATAAAAAAAAAATACACACAGAAGGCTCTTTCAATAGCGTCCACCGTACTTTGACTAAATTTTTAAACTTTACAACTTGGACTTTGAACAAACTTTTTTTTGATGTTTTTGTTTGTCAGTGAAACTTTGACACCTGTCATGAATATCTGTGGTGACGTTGGCAGACGAAATTCCAAAAATAGATTTATATTAGCTACTTGACACTGGCAAAGTACATTGTGCTGTTTTGGCACTACGAAAAGCCATAAATCAAAAGAAGAAGAAGAAGAAGATTTATATTCACAAAACTAAGAAAAAACTTTACTAAAATAAATCTTCTCTGTAAACTTCGTATTATTTCGTTCTTCCATATTAGTTATGGTATTCTTAGATTAAAATTATATTTTTTATAAGTGATGCCTTATCCAAAAAAATTTTAAACAACATTAAACTACAGAAAATAATTTGTATTGTTACAGCTTTGTTCAATGTACTAATGTTTTACTCTTTTATAAAAACATATCTTGAATTGTATAATAGTGCTGTGTTGTAACGCCCACCTAAATTCTTCTAAAGTCTATTTGATTTTGGATTATCGAGATTGGAGGATCTACTTTTAGCATGTTTTATTTAATTAATTAGTTTTCCTGGCTTTGATATAAAATTTGGTAATGCCAAATATTTACAAATTTTTAATATTTATCTGTGCTGAAACGAATAATTATTTATCATTGGCATTTGTCATTAGCAGAAATATGGAGGGTAGAGGTAAGGAGAGTCATCTGTGTATATGAAAAAGTGTCGTCAAAATATATTAAATTAGGATGGCGCCACATTTGCATCAGGGTAACTCTTAAAAGAAGCGCCAAATATAAATATTGTTAGAGTAGGCTTGAAAAATAAACAAGGAAGTATGGAGATACAAGGAAGTAAGGTTATATTTACCACAATATTTTGTACAACGTAAGTTGTTGAAATTCTCAATAATTAACTACTTTAGTCGATAATGACATTAAATTTTTTAACTCGGCATACTTAAATTCATCTACGATTGCTACATTCATACCATACCCTGTGCATCCACCAGCGCCATTGTGGAGGATTTTTGAACTGTTATTTAGCGCATACACTGGACACTTTTTCAACTTTTCTCCCATATAAGATGACTCTCCTTACCTCTACCCTCCATAAGCAGAAAGAAAGAGAAACATGACACAAAGACAAAATTATTTTTAATCTTTCTCTTCTATTTTTTGGAGTTTGGAAATTGGAATGGGATTGAAGTTGGACAACGGATAGATTTTTGTGACGGGTTTAAGGTTTTTGATTTACGAGTCGTAGACATTTTATCAAAGTCTAAAATATTGTAACTTTAGAAATTAAGTTTATGCAAGTAACATGTATAAAACGTAACAAGAATAAAAGATAACATGTCTTTAGAACAGACAGCCTGCGATGGTAAGCGTTAAAAGTTGATAAGTTTACAGGAATTATTTTCTTTAGCTATTTCCAAGTGTTCTGTATAATTTATATAGTGCCATTTCTTTTTGACGTACTCTTTACTCGTTCTCTTAGTACCTACCGAACCTGATAGGTTTTCTACTCATCCTCTGACCTATGTGCTTCTACAGCATTGGGCAGCATTCTACAGCATCTACAGTAGGGACCAAATAATAACCCTTGAATGTAATATTACCTGACGGTAAGAGATATTGCAGTCTCAGAATGTAGCGTATCAGTAATTTATTGTATGCTGTCAAACAGTAAATTAATGAAGGATCTATTGGTATATTTACATAAAAATGGCACTACTCATACTTTTGCGCCATGGCTTTGTCCTCATAGATTTTTTTAGCATGTTAAAAAGCTAGCATGCATCTATATGGAAAAAATCTCAGAGAGCTGCTACTTAACTACTATTTTAAAGAAGGACTAACCAATAGAAACACTAACATCATCTTCATCATCACTGCAACTGATTGTCGTCCACTGCTGGACATACATCTTTTGTAGGTAGTTTGAAAACCCAAACCCAACGGTTCAAAAATCTCAAAAAAGAATTGAATAGATGTGATACAAAATATCCAGACATTTTATTGCTATTTTGTGATTTGCATTTACTAAAGTGTAATTTCTAATGTTGCAAGCTGTTCTTCCAGACTTGAAGGCTTTTGAAAGGCGTCTGACTGAAGTAATAGCATGTCTTCAACCAGCAACCATGAGATGGAGAAGTAAGCTATTGTTATTTTATGCCAAAAATCATTCTCAGCCTTTGAACATTCCACTGCTGGGCACAGCCCACCTCTCTCATAGCATGTAAGTTAGTGAGCTTCAACTGATGATAACTGAGACTTCAGGGCTAGCACAGGCATGAGACAAAAAATATATCACCCAATTAACGTGTCCACCTGGTAAAGCACGGGAACATGGAATAGGAGAAGTTTACCCTCATTTATTATTACGGATATATTATTTGGATTTTATTTCCACTTGTGCACCAATTATCTGAGAGTTTATAAAGCTGTGTGTGATATATTCTTAACCTTCTCCTGGGGATTTAATTGCTTCCTGCCCATGCTAGACATGCTGTTGGATTATCGGATTATCATGTTCTGAGATACTGCCAATTTTCTAACGCTGGACTTGTACTGAGTATTCTTTTCAGAGGAATCCAAAACTTTTGGCCCAACGCAGGATTTTAATTCAGATCCTTCTAATCTGTAGTTAAACAAGCTATCAACTATACTTTCAAGGCAGTTCGAAATTCATTAGATACTAAAATATTTTGATGAACTAATTCTATTATAACTGAATATGTTTGAGAGAAGTTATTTTTATTTGGAAAAGGGATGATTTAAAAATATCTTTTAAAGTTATTGATGGCCGGGAGTGATTGCAGAAGTTTTGTTTTGAATTAAAAATAAAATAAATTGTAAATTCTTAAGTAAACCTGTTTTTTTTCAGTTCTCCTGGCAGTGGTATCTGTGTGTGCTGCAATAGCAGCATGGCACTGGCTGACTGATCCACTCACTCCAGTGGTGTCCCTTACGCAGTCACTGTGGAACCATCCCTTCTTTGCTTTCACTTCTACATTTTTAGGTAATACTCACTGGTTTTCAACTTAAAGCTTATCATTCATGTTATCGTCCAACTCATTAATCAGTTACAATTAAATATGAATTTGTATCAAAAAGCTTCCAAAAAAAAATCTAAATTAATTTTTTTCAAGTAGGCCTATTCTATTCTAATGACTGTACCAGATATTTTTGCGGTCAAACTATTTAGGAAATAAATAAAAATAACAGACAAGTAGGTAAGGCAAGCCAGGCTGCATACTGTTATATTTAAACTCCTTTATTAATAGAGAGTTTAAATATTTCACTGTTTAATCAGAACCATGACCCATAACTGCTCTAATGCGAGTTAGCAAGCTCTAATGGCAGTTTTTTTAATAGTTAACCTCCATACTTAAACAATTATTATCCCAAGATTAAAACCTAGGGCCATCCCTAGCATGCTGTTACTGGGTACGAGTTTCCCTCTATTTATTTTTTTCTTCCTTTTTTATTAACTTCAACTGTATTCATTTCAGTATTACTGTTCATGATGGGAGTTCATAGAAAGGTGATTGCCCCAAGTATTATAACGGCGCGCACTCGGTCTGTCCTTAATGACTTTAACATGTCTTGCGATGAAACTGGAAAGCTAATTCTGAAGCCCCGGCCGGCGAACTCTTGAATTTACCTCATGGGCTCTTCTACAAAGGCCAACGTAAGGAGATAATTAATAAAAACAAACTTTGACGTTATTTGCTTGACAGATGAGAACAGGGGCTCTCGAGTCTGCTATTACAGTAGTGTAAGTGGTGGAACAATATTTAAAAAAAAGTGTTTATTAATACTAAACCAGATAATTTCCCTTGCTACCCAAACTAGGTTATGTTTTACTTTACGTTCGTTTTTCACAACACATTTAATTCTAAAAATAGTGTGCAATGCTGTTAGGAATCATGCTAGCAACAAAATTCTTTGACCAATTGTTTCACTGGACATGTTTATAAAAATAAGTAAACACTTTTTTTTATTATTTCTTTTCTCATTGATCGACCACTCACTCAGATGCAGTTTAAATAGAATATGTACATGGACTCCAATATATTGTAATGTATGATTAACGTCAAAGTTGTTTTACAATAATCTCTTTGTTTTGTTATAACTATTTTTTAAGTACAACATTGTTTTAATTTTGTTAAGATGTTAATAAATAAAACAAATTATAGAGAGACTATTTGTTTATTATTTATAACTTTGGTGTGTTCGTTACATAATAAATAAATGACAACTAAGAAAATAGGTTTTAATTTATACATTTTGAAACAAGTATTAGATTAAACTCAACTAACTTTAAAGCCGGGAAAACAGCTTCACACCACCTTGCTACCCGCGACGCCGTGCGCTTTTAGTCAAATGAAATCTTTGTTTTTGTGTTGCTTAGAAACTCGTGAGAAAACAATGTTTCTTTGCATGCAAAACAATTATTTGATTTGTTGAACACGCTTGGCGTTGCGCGTTACCGCACACCCGTGCTATAAACCATTCTATAATAAAGAACAACAGTTAGACTACAATATGCGTTACATTTCTAGTACATAGAATATGAATATTTTGCTAAGTAATAATAATATGATGTATTTATTTTCAATAAAGGAATTTAAATTTCAACAGATCACAATAGTTTAAAAGTAATTAGTTAATTATTCTAATCATTGAAGTAACTGCAATAAATATATAATAAGTAGACATAGTAGTAGATTAATAGTAGGTACCTTCAGCAAATAGATATGATTATGCAAACTGCGCCAATTCATCATATTATATTGAAAGCTTTTTGCTTAACCATATCCATTGTTTTTATTTTATATCATTATAATTAATTATAAATGTTGCGCAGGTTCTCAGCGGATAAAATAAGTATTTTAGACATAAGTAAGTATATATATATATTATCATTTTACAGAAAACCAACAAAAAAGGAAGTCGAAACTCTCTAAGCACGTTTTGAGGGTCAGTTTTTTGAAAAATCTGCAAACTACATGTTTCTAGCATAGTTAAAGCATTCACCTTACAATAATAATGTTAATAGGAATTTCAACAAGCTTCACTACATAATCCAGTAATATATTGTTATAAGATGTGGGTTATGGGTCTAAACTAAACACGCTTTGAAAATAATGTAGTACATAATTAGGTACTGCAATGGAAATATTTGTATCTTAAACAATGCTTTGTGCGTTTGTTCTAAAACTTAAAAAGAGTATGACATTATGATAGCAAAAAAACACTAAAAAGCTATCAAAATCTACGTAATTAGACGAGTAAGAAGAAATGTATGACGTATGTTAGGCTTGCCTAAAAAAAAGCATTAAAAGTATCAACGAACCGCTTCGGTCATACTTTATTTGAATGAATTTGTTCCTTCAATCCACTGACCTCTATTAGCCTACTATCGCCTATCGGATATAGGTCAGTGTTTGAAAACTATTCCTTTCACCTGCCAAATGCAATAACTTTTACAACAACTTGCCAATTAGTTGTTTTCTTGTTTTTTGTTGTTTTTTTATTTGTCTCCTTCAGAATCAGTTTTGTTTCTTTCAGGGTTGGCAAAGATCAGTTACCATATCGCCTTAAGTTGTATAATGGGTCGTCTTCAAACAAAATGCATAACATGACAACTACTGTTGCATGTATACTCATTAGTCATTTTGTACGGATGACAGGTTATAGGAATAAAAAATGTCCAAACTCTTATTTAAGGGTTTAGCGTCATTTATATTGTATAAACAACTGTATTAGACACATACTGTATTACACACATATAGGCTTTAGATAGTACTCGTACATAAATATGGCTTCTTTTTCTTAAATATTTTTATATGTACCTACTTATTTATATTTTACAGTTTTCAATCTCCCAGCTCTACTGAGTTTACATCTTTTACAAACGTACGTTTTTTTTTTTTTTTTTCATAAATTACTTAGGTATTTTTTGTAAAAATTACAAATAACTACTCAAGGTTTTGTCTTTACTTTATATTTATATTTTAACATTACATAACCCTTCATTTGAAATTCTTTTCATAACCACTAATCTTCGAGAAAGGAGACAGTTCATGGAAAAGGCTTGCAACTACCAATTGTAAATTGTTAATTTTTGCTCTACTGCTGGGCATGTGCCCAACGATCCGCTCAAATTAAGGTTGGCGGGCTTTAACTATTAAAAAGGTTATAATAATCGAAGGCTGTACCGCTCCAGAGCGTTGCATCTCTATTTATTGTTTGTTTTTCATTTTATTTTATTCACTCACCTACAAGTTAGACCTGGACATTCAACCTCACCTCATGGCTTATAGTATGTGATTATGCAGTTTTAAGTGGTAGCGGGCTAACGTGTTAGAGGTATGACAGTTTTATTAAACCCATACCTCTATGGTTTCTACAGGGTATCGTACCGGAACGTTAAATCACTTGGCGGCACGTCTTTGTCAGAATAGTGATAGCTACAGCCGAAGCCTCACACCAGACATTTTATTTTCATAAGAAAATATACTATTATTAGGTTACAGTAAAATGGACTGTCTCGTTTGCAGTAGGAATAACCCGCGCCATTAAAGAAACATTTGAAAAGCGGGCGAACGCGTGCTATCTCACTCGCGCAATATTCGTATGCCCGTTTATTGTACGAAAGAGACAGTCATTCTTATTTTTTAAATTCATTGCGCGGTTCATGTATCGTTCGACATATTATTTAAAAACATTGAATATGAACTGGGCAGTGTTAATTATAAGAACGTGTTTTAATTTCAATTCCTCGTAAAAGTAGACTATACACACTTTACTCGTGTACAGCAGGTCGATTCTGTATCACAGTTGACACAAATTTTTGACCACTGCGAAAAGTTGACATCGAATAACGCCCACACCATTATTAAACAGTACGTTTATTGTATCTGTCAACCGAATTGAAATTAATTCGGTAGGAATCGTGGGTTTCAGAATGCAAAATATGCATTTAAAAGGTTATATGGAGGCAACTTTCCACAGTTGCTAGCTAAATTTGGTGTCAACTGAGATCCAGAGTTAGCCTGGCGGTAGGCACTGAATTTCTAATTCAACAAACCATGAAGACAACAACAATACGTAATAAATATTAACTACATATTTATATGAACAACAATATTGTGCTAACCGTGCAAGAAATATACAAGGGCCATTTTTTTTAACCTGTCTTATAAAAAATTGTAAATCATTTTTCCGACTGTTTTAGTATTAAACATACCGTATGTGTGTTTTTTTTTACAGGAAAATACAACAAATGCATCATTAGAAATAAAATAAAAAGAGTTTTTTTTAACACAAAATTGAAATGTACATTTTTATATTTTTTGATAAAAAAGTAAAAAAAAGTTTGTTTTGCATTATAAGAGAGGTTAGAAAAAAAAGTATTTTGGGTAACTAATTATTCTCTATTTATATGAATATTTAATACTTGATACGTCTACACTAAGAATGTAATAGTTGTGCTTATATTTTATTAAATAATAAAATTCGAATAAACTAATATATATTTTTCTAGTAATGTAAAGAATTTAATATAATATATGTATACTACTTTTATAGTGTAAAATATTTATTAAACAATTGTTAAGTTGGTTAGTTTTCCAAGTAGCATCAAGAATTAACAACAGTAGATAAAGCGATGTTTATTGTGCTCTCGACTATCCTGCTTCTACTACTTGTACAGCTATAATAGATCTTAAACTTTGCTAATTCTTTGTGCTGCTGGGTATATACAGGATGTTTTCAGACACTGCTTAAATTTAAAGACGAAATAAGTTTTCTTTCTTAAAGTATAATTCAATACTAAAATTTTAATATAATGTGTTGAAAAAATTTGAGCAGTGATTAAAAAGCCATCCAGTATATTTTCTATATAATATCTATGACAAATGTTCTTTGTCTTACAAACCGTCCATCACCGTTTTAGCGATAGGAGCTTAATTAGCACTAATGGATCAACAAAGTTCATGGACAAAAACTCTATACAAGGTTTTTGCCTCTATAACAGTATGAATTAGTGCCCCTATAACTCCATTATAGTGCTTGTTGTTCTTTCTGGTATACATTTAATAACTACAGTAGTTTTTGTGCAATACGATGCTCACAAGCGTGGAAGACTTAGCTAGTAAACATAGACTCACACCCGTATCCACATACATTGCCTCTGAATATGGGTGTTATTTTTTTAGACACAAAAAGATATTCACTAAAAACCACTAGAACGTTTGAGCGTGTACAGCGGCTATTAAATATTTTTAAAACAAAAGTTTAATAAAAACCCATTATTTATCTACTTACTTAAATATTTTTAGTTCTTAATTTGTAAACGATTTTTAAAAATCCAGTTAAATTGTAAACGGTATATTATGCTTATACACTATCCCTTACGCCAATTTATATGTAATAATTAATTAAACATATAATATAAAATTCCATTTTAAAATAACTTTGATAGACAACATCAAGGCAGTGGTACATGCATAAATTTATTACATAAATCAGCGAACGAAAAAAACATCGAAGCATTACTACAGCTCAAAAATATCCTAACGAAAACTTAGCCTCGGTGGGCGTGGCTTATGAAGTGTGCCCCGCATGCGTTTCGTTCGCCAGCCACAATGCTGACAGATTAAATGCTGGCCAATCACAGCTGGTCCCGTGCTGCATGGCACAGAGTAGAACCAATTGTATATTTTGTGATTCATTTCCAATGACAATTTGTTAGAAAGGGCGACTTCTGTTTTTTTCGTTCGCTGCATAACATTCATAAAGGCATTATCAAATAAGTCCAACCCTGACGTAATATATGCTCAAATTTTATGATTAGGAAAATTTTGGTTGGCTGCAAAATGTATTTAAGTCTTTTATTTTTTAACCCTCGTTAGAAATGTTCCAAAAATTTGAGCCGATACTCTATCTAGGATTGGATGTATTATTATATATTTTATAAGTAGGTTAATTAATATATTTTGTTCTTGCCTCAATTACGGCTATCTTACATCACTAGGTATATAAAAAAAGGTTACCAAATCTCAAGGGATGGCCAGATTCTCCAGTCTTGGTATTGTAATATTTTTACATTACTTAAAATGGAGAAAGAACATTTTTTTTTTGTATACAAGTTGAGGTTTTTGAATTCGTATTGCAATTATCCCAGTTGTTAATGTATAGAAAGATTCGTGGTAAGTAATCCATCGAGAGTATATCGAACTTGTTGTTAAAGATATAAAAAAGGGCCAATTGTCATTTGAAACGTCCACTGCTGGACATCTTTTGTAGGGAATTCAATTTGCCGCTTGAATCTACCTAGTAGGGGTACAAAGCGAGGGGTGGAGGGTCGTCAATCCACGACCTTGGTACCTGGACCTAAAAGTCTGTCGGTTCTCCGAGCTATGTTCTCCCACATTGGTTTTTTTTAGCTTCTATTTGGTTCTATATTAAGGATCTCTTCATTCCTGATTTTTCTGCCAATCATCGAGAAAAATACGGAAAATTTTAATTAAGTATGTGCAAAATTTTCTAAAGAACAATTCTACAAATATAAATCCACAGGTTAAAATATGATTGAAGATATTGATAGAGTTTATCGATGGAGTTTTAAAAACAGCTCGTTTTATTTGTTTTTATTTTTAGGGTTGGGCCCATAAGATGCCTGATCAAAGAAAATCAACCTGTATAACAGTAAAACATTTTTGGTTCTTCTTTTCTAAAAAAAACACCAATATTTTTGATTATTAACAACGCGGGTAAGAAATCTAGGGATTTCTAATAATCTAAATTTTGAATTTGAGTATGTATTTTAATATTGTAAAATGTCCTAATATTTTTTATTGCACAATTCGTTTCCGATACTATTAAAATTTCAAGGCAGTTTAGTTTTTTTTCTTTTAAATATTATTTAGGTAATACTTTCTTATTCGATAAATATAATAATAATATCTCCTTATTACTTTAACGTTTAAAAACTAATATTAACTTACAAAGTGACTGAATAAATTCTGTTACGGCTGAACACTGAAACGACACTTAATATTTGAGTGCTCTATTATTTTACTAACATTAAAAGTTAAAGAGTGCTTAAATTTTAAGAACCGTTTCAGTGGTCGGGTATTAGTGTTATTGCATACGTACAAATCTAGATCTACCTACATACACCTTGCATATTTGTGGGGTAAGGGAAAGATTTCTCAAAAATAATTTCGCAGAATATTCGCTTTTCAAGCAATGTCTAGTTATTTTATCTAATAGAGTGTCTCTATTTATTACGAACATACACCGAGATATATTTAAAGTATCACTTTTTAGTGTAAAAACTTTGTTCATATGATAAGCAGAAGTGGGATCACGAATAGGTATATTCTCTTATAAAGCTCAGTCGAAAGAGTTCGTACAGTCATTCAAACAAGAATAATTGCTATATTGTTACTGGTATACGCGCGAAGTTAAATCATGTAAAACAATTGGAAAGAGCAGCCGGAGTAGCCTCGTTTCTCTAGCCTCAAGCTTGCAGTTTCAAGAAAATTTAAATTAAAACATTAATTTCTGATCAATTTAAGTTGCTATTCCATTAATTGAATTGATAATGCCGCGTCACAACTAACACTTGATATAGGATGCTTCTTGAACACCAAACTTAATATAATTTTATTTTTTATTTTTAATAGTACACGTTAGATAGCTTAAATGTAACTTTCCCACTCATTCCCACTGTGTTAAGACTCCTTACTGTGCTATATCTCCGCCTAACCGAACCGCCTCTGCTTTTCACAAGAACAATAGCCATGAAAAATTCCTATATTACATAATTTAACATTATGAAAAATAACTGCAAACCTGCAATCACGCATTTGAGGTAATCTATGTACACAACATACATTTCACTGATATATTTTGGGCCTTAATACTTTTAATAAAGTAACACATAATTTTATAATAAAGTAGTTTAATTTTCAATAGATTATCTCAGTAGTATTGTATGTATAACTCATTCAAATTAACTGCGAAAACAAAAAAACGATGATGCTGATAAACTTCCGAGATACGTCAGCATCAAGACTGAATTTGCTGAATCCAGTAAACGGCTTAGACATGCTGCTATTTCTATTCTAAGAGTACATATTTTGCTTTCACTGAAGGTTACTTTTTTTTAAAGCTATAGGTAAGGTGATGTGATGGTGGTGAATAGGATAACCATCACCGATAAACAGAGCAGAACCACGCAGGGCATGCCAGGAACAGGTCCTACAAAATGCCGTCCTGTGTCCATCGACATAAGGCGTAAATGTTAGGCCTCATGTGCCCTCAATTATACCGGCGACGATCGCTCAAGACCGGAACACAGCTATTCTGCTTGGCGGCAGAAGTCAATATCCCTGTTCAGATCCCAGTTTCATGGTGTCATAGTGCCAAAATTTTTACGAGGCATCACACTTCGGTAAATTAATTAACTTTTAGTAGCCTCTAGTGTGTCTTCATGAAAATTAGCGCACACTTCCACGTAAAACTGTCATCTTTTAAGGTGGACCAAACGTCAAAATTTGACATCTTCAAAAAATTTGACAGATTGACTTGTACCTGAATGTTTACGTTCAAATAAACAAACGTAATTCAATGAAAATGTTAACAAAAAAAAACGCAACATTAATTTTAAAAAAGTACCATTCAACTATACGTATATAGGAGTTACTTTGAATGAGTTACTGAAATAAAATAATATCATTAACTACAACATTTAATATCTACCTACTATTTATAATTAACATAATTTCGTTGCAGCTTGATCTCAAGTGAAAATAAATTCTTTTATAGCTCCAACGCTGGAAAAATAATTGACTTTAATACCATAATCATATTTTAAACTCGATAAATAACAAACAATCAAAAAATTCAATCCTAATTTGGTTGCAAACGAAAACAAAACCTTATTAACAGTAGACAAGTAAACAAAGATATTGAATTTATTTGAAGAGTGTAATACGAATCTGAATAAATAAATGGCAATCATTTAACTTATTAAATTTCATTTGACGTGAATAATGAGTGCAAGTATGTCAGGCATCGTTTCTTTCATCGGAAACTAACACAGTGAACACGACCATTCACAACGGTGTGCAACGCAAGACTTAACTCGGGTTGGCTAATAAGCCAAGTTTTAGCGTGCCACTTTATAGTGCATTAAAATATGTTTAGATATTGGAACCCAGTAGTTCCCAGTATTTCTAGTTTCAAGATCAAGCTACAACAAAAGAGATTGGTAATAAAAATAGAGCAAAATAAATGCCAACGAGAAATCCCCACTAGTTTTATTGTCACATCATTCCCCACAGCAACATGCAAGGCTGGAGTGGTGTCCTCACGCGGCCAACAAGGCTCTTATATTCTTCGGAGTGGATTGACTGTTCAAATGTTTTGTTGTATATCTAAGGGCGTTTAACAAAGGTTCCGCTTTAGGTGGCGGTTGCTGTTGTAGGAACTTCACGCAACCTTTGACATCTACGGAGGAGGAACGACAGAAAGCTCCAGACGGATGCACCCAGTCGTACAAAATTATCAAACCTACCATCACTCGGAGTACCAAAAGCGACGTCTCCTCCCGACTAAATTGGGCGACTAATTTCCTGAAAGGAGAAAATTGTAAAGTAAGTTATTTTTGCATCGTTTGTATTCAAACACTAATAAAAATTAATGGATTTATTGCTTTATCAAGAAAAAAAATAAAACCGTCGAAATCTCCACCTAAAATGTAATGCCACCAAATTTTATTTATGTATCATAAAATGTTGATTAAATAATTACAGCTGGTTATGTATAATTAACTCTTCTGCCTGCCTGTGAAAATCCTATCAAAATCGGTCCAGCCAATTAAAGACTACTTTACAGATACAAACAGATAGACTAAATTAGTTCAAACTTTTATCAAAAAAAAATAAAGTTATGCTCTATTGTTTATGTTACTATTTGCGCTTTTATTAAGAGGCTGTTTTGAAATCACACATGTGAAAGTACCATCAAAACCGGTCCACTCATTCTAAAAATATCCAAAGACAGACAGAGATACAAAATAAAAACTTAATTTATATTTTAAGTTTTATACTTTTTTAATAACCTAAGCTATTAAGGAATAGACTTTTACGGCGCGGTTACCTATAAATATACAAATTGTAGAAAGGCGAATTATGAAATCGAAATCGAAGTACTTATATTAGCAAACTTATCGGCATTCATCTTTTGTAAGCTTTATTATTGCAACTGATTAAGGTACGATTAGAAATTGAGTTTACCGTTACAATAACTACGCTTCCTTTGACCTTAATACCGACTGACCTATTCTGTATCTACCGCAACAAACCGGCCTAAATATATAAAAAAGATAAACATACCGCTTTTCGTATATTGTTGTTATTATTAAAACTATGCTGTCCTAAATAAATAAATGGAGAGTAGCTGTGCTACCCATGTTATTCGGGTATTTCTTTTATGGCACTATAAAACTTTGTAGGTGTTGCATGGGTTCATTTCGAACCATTATCGCCCACTAATTGTAACCGTTTTATATAAATATTTTTACAGATAAATAATAAAGTAAGGGACTCGAAGCTTTTTACGGAAGCTGGCATAACGCCTATTTTTATTTTTTTTCGAAATCGCGGCGCACGATTTTAATGTTAATTATGGGTACGGACCATAGTGTGTTAGTTGAATATATTATACGAGCACAACGACAATCATTAAAAATAAACTTACTGCGAGTCTATAGGCTCCAGATTTTATTCAAATAATCGTTATTTAAACATTATATCATAAAATTGCAATTTAAAGCACTCAATTTATCTGCAAATTAAATAAAATCTCGCTAACGTAGTTTGTTTTTTTTCGGTTACGCTAAGTCAGATAAAAATAAGTTTTACATAAATCAGTATATATAAGAATACCTATTATATTATTGATTTTTCCTGGTACCTAAGTAGTACGTACTATTTATGATGTGACGTAGCCTGTGCTCAATCATAAAGTAAATATCTACGATGATATTGTCTTGATGTCTTAATCCAGTGGTAGGATCTTGTATAAAAAGTTCAACATCTGCCTGCGTTCTGATTTCTAGACACCTGTAGTGTCTTATTCATAGACGAATACGGCGTAATTAAAGCGATATGGCGTGATGTGACGTGACACAACGTACTGCTATTCTATCGTGTACACTTTACACTGGGTGCCTAGTCTGATATTTTCTAGCTGCGTTTACTTATTCGATCGCGTGAAAGTTAAATACAATTTGCATGGAATCGATATAACGCTATCTAGTTAAACTGCAGCAAAGTATATGTAAGAACAAGTAGTGTACCTCCACAGTATGTGGATTATTATTAATGTAAATATTACTCATACGAGAAAACAAAACAAAAAACCAATTGCACTAATTTGACCCATTGGCGCAGTTTGC
Source organism: Pararge aegeria (assembly GCF_905163445.1). Taxonomy (NCBI): domain Eukaryota; kingdom Metazoa; phylum Arthropoda; class Insecta; order Lepidoptera; family Nymphalidae; genus Pararge; species Pararge aegeria. The sequence goes on from NC_053195.1 coordinate 12,298,764, forward strand.
AGCGACCCTGCTTTCTGAGTCAAAGGCCGTGGGTTCGATTCCCACGACTGGAAAGTGTTTGTGTGATGAACATGAAAGTTTTTCAGTGTCTGGGTGTTTATCTGTATATTATAAGTATTTTATGTATATTATTTATAAAAATATTCATCAGTTATCTTAGTACCCATAACACAAGCTACGCTTACTTTGGGGCTAGATTGCGATGTGTGTATTGTCGTAGTATATTTATTTATTTATTTACTAATTGTTTATAGACTATAATTTCCAATTAAATTGTTTAAAAATTTCTAGCCTTACTTTTAATGAGATGTAGTAAACTGACGTTACGTGGGATGCAGCTTCAACAAAAAAAAAGGGAAGTCGTAAAAGTGCGTAACTTGAATTATTAATTTATTGGTCAATCAGTAGTTTTTAGATTGATTGAACAAAATATATTATAAGATACAATAAAAATAAAAAAAACACGGATTGGTTATCGAGCCGTGCAAAGATATTTGGCATGACACGATTGCCACCATGTAATTTCAGATAACTTTGCGTTTTTGTTGATACTAGCCACGGCTGAAGCCTCCCACCAGATCAAACCAGATCCGACCAGATCAGACCAGACCGCAATTACAGTAATTATAAATTCCCAAACTGCCTGGATGGTTCGATCCGCGGCAGGAGTAATTTGATAATTTCTCCCACTTGCAAGACTACGGCGCTCGACAATCCGCCAAGAAGGTCGAAGGGCTTTTAAACATCGCTTGAGTCTCTGAGCAAGATTTAATTCCAAACATATACTCGAGAACTCGAAGCAACCACAGAGTACATCGTCCTAAGAGCGAACCACCATCCTGTGAAAGCCAGTTCACCACTTTACCAAGGTATTTTTTAATTCATGAAAGCAATGATGAGGTCTAAGTTTGAGCACGCTTGCTTATATAGTGCCTATTCAACTCTTGCCTTGAAGATACTCTACTTCTACTCTACTCTACTACTCTAATGACCGGGAGGGCGGGCCACATCCTTGCGGTACGTATAAGATACCATACGTATCTCGTAGGCTGGTAATGGGTTGATATGATGAATATTATAAAATAGTGTCTCCTGTTAAATTAAAGGATACTTATTATTAAAATTCAAGCATTGCGTCAGCATTTGTCCATAAAAATCCCGACAGTGTTTTTATCATTCAAGGCACATGGTTCTATTCTATTGTCACTTTCAACGGCTTGTTCGATATATTGGGCTATCATAAGCGAAGGATATGCAAACAATTATAACCTTTATTGCAAAGAGTGAAGTGTTCTTTAAGTATGTTGATGTTTACTATGAGTTTCGCATGTGGCAGCCCATATAAACCGAAATAGTTTGATAAGGAAGCGGACAGAGGTTTTACGTCAGAGTATGACCGGCGAGTCACTTCCAACTTATATGTCATCGTCACTGTATATACTGTAAGCTAATTTTGCACTTTATTAATTTAACATAAGCGAGAAATTGGAAATATTTAGAAATTAAATCAATTTCGCGGATATCTTAGCGAAACTTAAAATAATGGAGCATTAATAGAAAAATAGAGGAGTGAGGATATATTTCTTAATAATCGCGTATCTTTTGCACATGCTATTTTGAAAAGTTACTGGGGCATTCTACTTGCAAAATCTTTCTGTGATGAATGGGTACTATTGTTGTTGTTATCGACAGATCAATAGTGTAGTGACGCTTAAGTGACAGTGGGCGAGGCACATAGCTCGAAGAACCGTTGGGATCTCAAGGTGCTTGAATGGCTACCTGGCACTGGTAACTGCAGCGTTGGTAGAGCCCCCACGAGGGCGACGGATGGCATCAAGCGAGCCTGATGACCTAAGCGGCACAAGACCGTGGTGTTTGGAACTCCCTACAAAAGGTCATGTCCAGTAATGTACGTCCATTGGTTAGCAAGATCATGTTCTTGAGTCAATCCAAGCAAAGACGTCAGTTTTGCAATGCGATTATCGAAACAGCGTCGGATCGCAAGTAGTCAAATGAAGCAAAGGGTAAAGATTTAATGTATTAAATGCATGTTTTGTAAACATTCACACAATGTATCACCACCCGTCAGTCTATGACGTGGTGCGCTTTTATACAGAACGCCCCCGATTGTGTTTCCTCTATTAAACAACCGCAGTATCACAGATAATACGGTAATAAGGAAGGAAATAATCGTAAATCGAAAGGGGAGATAAGTAGTGCAATGTGAATGACATTTGATTTATATTTATTCTTCGATCAATAATACACTAGATAAACATTCTTCATGACGTATTATACGTCATGAAGAATCCGTAATAAGATTTCTCACCAACTGAACTGTAATATTTGACCTCAATTTGGCTGTGAGACGGCTAAATATTTTATATTTTTCTACAAAAGCATACGTTTGTGGATCGGAACTTGGAATTTGCAGTGAAATAAATGAATACAAAAGTACTTACGTATTCAGGACCGAAACCTTTTTTACTGAAAAGATTCGGAGTCTCAATAAAAATAGTCTTAAATTAAATTATTTAATCCACTGGGGTAGTCTGACTTTAATTTATAGTTTTGGAAAATAAGGAATCACTTATATATTATTTTCAAATTTTTGGATGCCGATAAGTTTTCTGTGTCACTTTGTATGACCGGGCTCTGTACATATATAGATCTAGTAAACTATTGATCGAAGGATTTATCATTATTTCATTAGCGCTCGTTTGGAGGCGTACCTATCAGTGTCATGTGTCGACACACGACCCCAGAATAATATCTAGTAATATAATAAATTCGCCCTTGTCGTTATAATAATGGGCGGCAATTGTGCAGTGTGCACTAAAGCAAATATTTTACACGCGTTTAGTGGGTTAATTGATTGTGACATTCTAATCAGCAGAATAGTAGTAAATGATGCCTATTTTCGATTTTAACAAATAACAGATTCTTATATCAAAATTCTGCTAGATTCGCAATTTCACATTTGTCTGTCAATTCTTAAGTTTTACTCATAATATATATATTTTTTTATTGTAATATTTTATGACGGAGCGAGACAGACAACGATACACAAGTGGCTTTTGAATGGAAACTGACCGTATCAAGGACCAAATAATGCAAAACTACACCCACGCAGAATCAGGAAAAATGGAGCTCAGATAATTTCCGGGCTAAACAGTACCCTACGGCAGTCGAGATAAATATTATGGAATCCAAATACAAAATTTCCCTCTCGGTGCGTAATGAAGATGAAGCTTAATTTGCTATACTCCGCGAAAAACAGAAGAATCTGTATAGTGACTTTATAATCTTCTAAAAGTGAACTCCTATGCACGTTTCGCTATTGCACTAGAGCATCCTCAGGAGATGTTGACTTTAATCTAAAAAATTGCTAAGCCACTATATATAGTATATAGTAAATGAAGCTATAGCATTGTAAATCATGGAATTCCGCAAAGTAACGCCTGCTTCTATTCAATATTTTTAAATGGTTTTCCTATTTTGAAATAAGAAAACCATTTAATAATGCTCATAAGTGCAAAATTAAAAGGCCATATTTCAAAAAATAGTAACTTTTTGCATCCTTTCATACTCTTATACATGATGTTGTCATAAAAAAATAGAAATTAAAGACGAATTTTAAATTTAAACCTTGTATTTGAGATGCTGTAGCATCTATACTAAATTGAAAAAAATAATAAGATCGGAACCACTTGTGAAAAATGAAGCTTTTGCGAAATTTTTGTTTAACCTTAGTTCCGTGTGCCACTACATCAATAGAAATGACAAAGATAACCAATAACCCCCAACTGAACCCATGTCATCATCATCACTCATCATGTTGAATAATTCCGGGTGACGTTTAAGATCTGGCTCATTGCTTTAGTCATACAATCTACTCTTGTTTACAAACATAATGAAATCAATTGCTTGCAGATGGCCTCTACTAATATTTCAAACCTTATTACTAATAGACTTCATCAGACGCTCCAATTTTTCAACATTAACTGCGAGGTCAACTTTCCGCTATCAGCTGGGTAACATATAAAAGTTTTTGACTGTTGCTATTGCTAAAATTGCGTTTATTTTTCAACATAGCTTTTCGTTTCAGTGTCCCGATTTGCGCTACAAATATCCAGAATAGGTAAATATAGAAAATACTTATCCACCTTTGTAGTTCCTCTAAGCTATAGGAATGAAAAGTCACTAACGAAAAGAAGAAGAGGACATTCTTGTATGAGATGTGCGACCGGATAGCTTTAAAAATATAAGTTTTAGCTAGTCCCGTTATTTCTATGTTTTTCTCTCCAATGTCCTTTATACACAACAACATATCTACAACATATATGGAAAATGGCAATATTTAATACTTACGGATTTTCTAACATCCTCAAACACACTTTGGCCATCGTACTAAGAGTTTCGGTCGTATTCTCTAGGTCTTGCTGGTTGTCGTTTACAAACTGGCTGGTTGCTTCTGACAGCACTTTGAGCATCGGCGTCGCTTGTGCGTAGAAAAGTGACATTCGGTTAGCGTATTCTGCGCCTATGTGTGGCTCTTCGCCTGGAGGTAGATCGGCGTTGATGAGGCCACCGCGTGATACAATTCTTCGGTAGTAGCTGAAGTCATTTTGGATAGCTGGCGTTTTCATCTAAAAAAGAAAAATACGACATAAATGTTAGATGCTCTCGTATTGATACAAAATTTATCAACATGATAACAGTTGTTAATTCAGCCATTCAACAGCTATTATATTACAAAGATTAGCTAATAACACGAATAATTTTAATGTCTACTTTTGCAAATGCAGAAACTATTTTGCCTTTTAAGAAAATTTGAAAGCTGTGTTCTGTCCGAGGCTTCTTTGTATTGAGTGCTATTAAGACGAGACTATTGTTGCTTCAGTTGCATACGCAAAATATTTCTCAGAATGTGGGGCGTTGGTTCTAATTCAGACATATTTTTTTATGATTCATATTCCCGCAGACTTAGTGTCATCATCTCCGTCACTTTAAATTAAAGAGAATTAGTCGTAATCTTATAATAGATATCTTAAAATAGATTTCTTTATAATGTTCTTTACGTCATCAAGACTGTAAACTAAAAGAAAAGCGTATAAGTAGGGTAGACTATAAGAGACCAATGAAGAAGAAAGTAAACTTCAAGGCTCTTTAAGGTCAAGTCATGATGTCATATGTATGATGCCGATAAGCACGTAGCTATTAAATTAGTTATATTTTTTAACTTCCAATGCTAATTCTACGATCCTGAGCGCCATCATCTGTCAGACAAATTACACCTTGCGATTTATCATCAGACTATTTCCATGGCACCATATTATTGCGTTATAACAGAATTTAAATATGAATGCCAAATTTTAACTCGACTAGCAAATGAATTATCGATTACAATTCTTTAACATAAAGATAGATATAAGCAAGTTAAATAAACTGAATCATGCAATTGAGAAAATTGCAGTTTTGATATTTTAGTCGGCTTGCCTAACCTAACTGCTATTTTGCAGTTGACTAGCTATATATCAGTATTAATGAATGTTAAGACTTAAAAAGTCCAAGCCCATTTTCGTAAACTATATTTACTCAAGCAAAGTATCTATAAATTACAGAATGTAAATTATTTCTTACCCTACCCACGTATTTAATGTAAATAAACAAACTAAAAAGCATGAGTCAGAGCTTTGTGGGTCGAGGTCAGACGATTAACTTTCTCGAAGTAGGTACAATTTGTCCACATTTCGCTACCTCAGCAGGCTTGCCGATGACTAATGATTAAAGTTAATTACTATAGGCCCGATGCACAATGAATTTATTGACGGTGGACCTAATTGCGTACAGCTGTGTATCTCTTAGCAAAATTAAACCTTGCATAATTAGGTAATAGTGTTTTTTACGGGGTTGATGAACTGCGATCTTCAGGTATATATAATAATGGCAAGCCACTCGAAAATCTGATTGTCTGTTAAAATCTACCGTATAGAAAGTTTAAATTTAGCACACATGAAGAGTTTTGGGATTTATGAAGAGTTATGTGAACGAAGTGCGTCTATGTCCAATATGAAATAAATCGTTGTGAAGGACTTGTTATCATTTTCTTTTTGATATCCATAGTAAAAATAGGTCGTAACATACTATATCAGTGGTTAAGATATGATTAGGTTCATCAGCAGTGAGTCAGGAGCAAAGTTTATTTTATCTTCCTTTATCACAGCAATTTTCCTCGAATTATGTGTATGTTACCAAACTGTTAAATGGATTGAGGCATTGGTTGTGTCAATGTCATATACATCGTTGTATCTAAGTTGTAGAAACTAGTTGATAATCGAAACCCTAAGTTTCATAGTGTAAATGATGCGCATTGCATAAATAAGATTTATGATCGAGTTCGAATTTCAACTAAATAGGATTCCCTACATGTTGATAGGAATTTCATTTAGTTATCTAGTTGATGATCAAAATCCTAAGTTTCATGGCTGGGCATTGCATGAATAAGATTCATGAACGAGTTGATGTTGGAAATATCAACTAAATAAGATTGCCTAAATGTTGAAAGGATATAATTTCATCTATAAGTTTTTATATTCTATCATTTATTATTTTTCTTTTTTTTTTTTTTTTTCATTTATTAACAATGCTTAAAAATAAATTAAAAACACTATTAAAAATTTATAAAAAAAAAACTTCCACCCTCCGCTTGCGGGGCTTTTGAATACCCAAGCAACCGGTGGTCAGGGCTCCAGAGTGAGGAACCTCCTCACAATACGCGCCGTTTCAAGGACTACTGCCTTCTGTATCCGACCTTTGATCTAACAACCAAGCGAAAGCTTCTTGAGATGTTGGTCGAAGCTTTTCGCGAGAAGACCATTGACTGCAACGACGATCGGAACAACAAAGGTCGACTCAACATTCCACATGGCGGTAATCTCGTGAGCATTATCCTCATCTATAAGTTATTATTAATTAGGTGATTGGATATTAAACATTGCACTGACCAGTACCCCTTTAAAGTAATAGATACCTACAATGTGATCAACTGATCGGTGGCAACGACACTGCAAGGTTGGGGTCAAAAGGGCTCTCAGTGGTTTAAATTACGAGCACTTATTCAATTCTAGCGAAGGGACTTGATAGTCATTGATTTGTTTACATAATAGGACCTGATTTGATGATGCTTTATTGAATACAGCGATTCACGTCTGATTATTTCGTTCTTCTTTATGATACAGTCAAACCTCAATAAATAAGCTTTCGCTTATGGTTAAATGAGATTTATCTAGCATGGAAGTTGTTGACTGATGGCATCAATTTTCCTGTGAGTGTGAAAGCAGATGCCTCTCCAAGGAGAAATTGCTTGTATCTGTAGCTTCAAATACACCTTTAAAGCTATTTCAATAAGGGCTAGCGTAAACTGGGGAATTTAGACGTTAGTGTGATTTCTGAACACATCGGTACTTTTTACAAGCACGAAGGCGAAAAAATCTTGTTTTTCATACGAGAAGAAGAAGAAGAAGAAACACTTTATTGCACGTATAACATACAGGAAAAGAAACAGTAAGGAGTATACAATACACAGTGTAGACATGAAAAGGCGGCCTTATTGCTACAAGCAATCTCTTACAGGCAACCTTTGAAGATAGGACTTACAGCAAGAAAACGGGATAGTGGCAAGAGTGTTATTAGATATACATAAATACCAAAATGTAAAACCATTTTTAGCTCAAGAACGGCAATTTTTATGATATTTGATTTTTTGGATTCCTCTCAGACCAGAATAGGATAATAAGTATAAAAATATAACATTCATCAAAATAAAAAAAAAATTATTTGCGGTACGAATTTCGCCGGGACAGCTAGTAATATATATAAAAGAGATGACACAACCTCACTGATGATACAGTCAACATGTCTACGTCCAAAACTAAGCTACTTCCTCTGCTAAGTGTTTAAAGTAAATTAATTAGTACTGTTGAAAAAAGTGGGCGACTGGCACTCACGAGTGAACTGATTGGAATAGTAAGTATAATACAAAGTCGATAGCCACATCCAGTAAGCAATTGAGTAAAGTGTGTGGAAGATCATATATCACGGCCGTTATCATTGCAATAAACTACTTGGGAATTGGATAGACAGGGAGCGGTTACGGCTAAGGTCAAGAAAGATTTGAACTTGCGATCGATTGCATGTTATGTGCTATTGTTTGTTGAAATGCAGAGCCATAAGCTGTTTTTTTCATCATCTTCATCACTATTTATCTATTACCGGCCCATCACATATGTAAGGGATAGAAATGAAAAGCAACGAGAGTTGAGGGAAAACTGGGAGAAATGACTGCCTGGGACATGAAAGGCTGCCACCGTGACCGCGTCTGTGAAGGTTGAGGCTACTGACGTGGTGCGTTTGTCGCACCTTAATGGTCATAAAGATTAGGTATGGGCACCTACACGGTGCATCGGCGCGTCATCTCCGCTCCTGAATTATAATATTGCGAATTGGATTTTATCATATACACTATTGTTATATATATTATTAAAATTTACATAACATGCTGCATTGTCGTATTAGGATAACTTTTTCCTGTAATGACAAAAATGTAAGATGGGAATATATAAATAAATAAATAAATAAATTTGCATCGCCTAATGTATGTTACATTACAACAAGCTTTATTAATTTACCTCAATATTTGGACGTTTATGTGAACGATAAAATATGCGTTAAACACAAAATGTTAACATCTATATACAACGCGGTGTAAACAAAAACCGAAATAATACTTTTAAAGAGAAAATGTCCAGTTAGTCATTTTTAATAGATGCGTTTTGTTTCGTCACATATTTGGATTGCCATATTAAAATTGAGTTTCCTATTATTAATAACTGGCTTTAGAGGTACATTATGTAATGATATTTATTATTAATTTATTTTTCAACTTAGGACTAGCATTATTACTAAATCACTTAGACTTTTATATTTTGATGCATCTACCTAAATACATTACAAAGTATATTTTATTAACCTACCTACTAAACATTATAAATGTACACCACATATTTTATTATTATGTACCTACTAAGGAGGTTTAATTATATTTAGCAACTTCAAATAGATACTTATGATGACGATCAGGCCTTAGTGCGGTAAATTTTATGCAAGGGTTTTACCCAATTACAGTCAATCAATCAATCAAAAATAGATTATTGCACACAAGAACAAAACAGAAGTAAATAAAAAAGAAAAAAGGTACAAGTAATTTAAATTTGTGTAACAAAGGCGGTCTTAACACTTATAGTGATTTCTTCCAGGCAACCATTTTGAGGAATTGGCTCACATATGAAACCTCATAGCGGTGCGCAAAGCTCATACATACATATTTATATATTATACAAATATATATATATTTTATTCCTTTACAATTCAGCCCTTGACTGCAATCTCACCTGGTGTTAGATGGTTTGTAGGTACTACCCAAGGCCAAAGCAACCAGACCCAGTCCCACCAGACAAGTCTAGAGAAAATTCAGAAATTATAAATTCCCAAATTTTCCCTGCCGGGAATCGAACCAGAGACCTCCTGCTTAAATTCACAGCGCTCACCGTTGCGCCAGGGTGGTCGTCATAAATATTAATAATAAAAAAAAAACAGTACATATATCCCTATCCCTACTATACCTATCCCTACTAATCAATACTAATATTATAAATGTGAATGTTAGTTTGTTTGTTACGCTTTCACGCAAAAACTATTGAACCGATCATCATGAAACTTTGGAAACAAATTCTTGGAGGTAATAGAAGTAATATAGGATACTTTTTATCCCGAAATTAAGCTCAGTTCCTTTAGGAGAGGTGATGAAAGAGTTTGATGATTTTACACAAGGTCTATATAAAAAATGTTAGAAATGTTCTTCGAACCTTAAGCATATAAATCAACTAACAATGCGATTTCGATTCGTCCTATAACGATTACTATTTCTGTAAGTGATAGGAGGAGCTGAGACTGGTCAGACAGTTCTTTTCAGATATTGTTTGTGCGTAAAACAACACAACACAACTTAAAATTTTCAGTAAAACTACACCTAAATTTAATGTCCATGTGTCTCAAAAACAAATAAAAACGCAGACGAAGTCGCGGGCAACAGCTAGTATAAAATAAATAAAATAAACTAATACATATTATTATTGCAACCAACGATGCATTCATTGGTTCAAAATGGAGCTTTAAGATCGAGGCGCCGCCGATAGTGTTTTGTGCCAACGTACTCTTCAGTTCAGATTGGAGAACTATACAATTGAGGTCAACTACTTAGTTCCAATTTCTAATTGCAATCCTATTCTAGGAAATAGGTGTTCAACCTTGTTTTATTAGAACTAGCGGACCTACGCGACGTCGTCCGCGAATGAAACGACTTAAAAAAATTGTCGTATGTCCAATATAAATGATTCCGAGATTCCAATATAAATTAATCCTAGCTTGATCGATTTATCGCCCCCGAAACCCCCTGTTTACTTAATTTCATGAAAATCGTTGGAGCCGATTCCGAGGTTCCATTTATATATAAATAAATACAAGAATTGCTCGTTTAAAGATATAAGATTCGATTTTTGATAATTACTGGGCTCTTTTTTCCATAATTGAAATCTTTACTAACTACGCAAGTGATATAACTTGCAGTTAGAAAATTGGCGATGCCAGCCTACGTGTCTCTTATCTATAGCCAATAGATTCACGTCATAAATGTCACGGAGAATTAGAGTTCTTTTGTTTTAAAAAAACTAATCATCATCATCATCATATCAACCCATAACCGGCCCACTACAGGGCACCGGTCACCTCCCAGAATGCCTTAACCCCTTCTGTTAAGGCCGTAGTCGATCACGCTGGGCCATTGCGAATTGGTGACCTTTGAGAACATTTTCGGGAACTCTCTGGCATGCAGATTTCCTCACGATGTTCTCCTTCACCGTTGAAGCAAGTGATATTTAATATACTTAAAGCGCACATAACTTAGAAAATTTAGAGGTGCGTGATACCTAATAATAAAAAATAAATAATAATAAATCTTTTATTTGATAAAAATACTACCTACTGAGCTATCACCGCTTCTAAAAAGCTAATAATTAGGTAGCAATCTTACTCAAAATACGGTCAGAAGATAGATCTAAGTACATAGTTATAGGACTATGAATTTATAAACAAAACATCCCGGCCGAGTCGCTATGTCGCTATGCCACACCCAATTTATCATCGGCGGAGTACACATCGGTTTAAATTACTTCCACTTAAAAGCTTCTATCAAATACAAAAACGAATTATAGCCCCCCCCCGCAATCTTACGTATAATATATAAATTTTAAATTAAAAAAAAAACTGACTTTCAATATTGTGAACCCTTTCATTTGATACCTATATTGGGGTAGTAGCGTAAAATATCTTCACATAACATCTTGGATCGATTAATTCACCTTTCAATCCGAAAAGGTAGGTATTTATTTATTTCATAATTCGTTAGGTTCGCAAACAAATTATAAACTGAAACTATTAGCTTAGGAACTACAACATTTATATAAGAATTATAGTGTAAACCCAATAACCGGGTAACCGGGATGAGTAGCTGAAAATAACCAAGTGCGGGTACGCAAGTTTAAAATGCTAAAATAAATAAATATATTATGACAATATACACACCGTCATCTAGTCCCAAAGTATAGCTTGTGTTATGGGATCTAACATGACTGACGAATATTTCTTTTTTATAAATTAATTCATATAAATACTTATAATATACACTGGCACTGAAAAACATTCACGTTCACCACACAAACAATTTCCAGTTGTGGGAATCGAACCCACGGCCTTGGACTTAAAAAAGCAGGGTCGCTGCCCACTATGCCAATCGTGCTTGTTATGAAAATTTTTGTTGTAACGAAAGAAAAACTTTATATTGAATAATGAAGTCGAAAACAAATAGAAAAAAAAACGGAATTTAAACTAAAATAATACATAAATGTATCGATAGATCAGTTAGATAAATAGCATAGAATTAAGAACATACAGAATCCTCAATTAATCATTATTGACTGCAGTGCATTATGTTTAAAAACTTCAAACGTTTAAAACATTATGAGTAAAATAAGCTTCAGCTGCTAAATGGAATAAAGTGACTGACCGCCTGCTCGATAAACAATACTAAAGCGGTGTGGTTTTTATGCTTCAATATTAGTAGTGTTAAGTGTCCACGGATTCTGGATGTCCTTAGTTCTGTGATAAACAGTAAACACTCACTTTATGCTCGTCGAATTTAAGCACGAACTCCAATATTTCAGCGAACTGTTTCACTAGCGCCTGCTGTTGTTCCAGATGCTGCGTGGGGCTCATCGATCCCCCAACAAGCGATCCCAAGAGGCGGGGCACTACCTGGAACAAGAGGAAAAATTCGTAATTTTGTCGCCAAAATAGACTTCACAAAATGATGACTTTATAATTGGAAAACAAATAATATTAAAATATTGGATAGAAGCAGGCGTAACTTTGCGGAAATCCATAATAAATAATGAAAATTAAGCTTAATTTGCTCCGCGAACAGCAGGGTAATCTGTATGGTGTAATTTATAATTTCTTCAATCAGTATACTCCACACCAAACAGATCCTCGGCAATGTACCCTCTACGCACGTTACGTAAGGACAACAATTATTGTAAAGTCAACATCTCCTGAAGATGCTCCGCTTTCGGAGCGAAACTTGCGTAGAGGGTACATTGCCGAGGATCTGTTTGGTGTGGAGTATACGGATTGAAGAAATTATAAATCACACCATACAGATTCTCCTGCTGTTCGCGGAGTATAGCAAATTAAGTTTAATTTTCATAATAATTAATATTAATAATAACGTTCAGTTCGGATAGAACTCCATAACTTGTTACAATTATCTTATCTATTCTTTCCTATTTTATTAATTAAAATTGGTCAAACATATCTCCTAATTAAGGTTAGTACCCTCTTGAGTACTTAGTGCGTACCAACTCAGTGCTCCATAAAGGGATTTTCCTATTTATTGCTTAATATTTTCAAAATACTGTTGGAGCTTCCGCGCATCCTACTCATCATTGATGCAGACCTTTTCCTCATGATTGCGTAAAAGTCATTAACTTGATTCTCCGCAAACATTTTTGACTGCAGAAGCGCGGCAGCCCCACCAATACTCTGAAGCCATTATTGTACCGTATACGTAGGTAAGTTATAGGCCCTCTGGGTGTATGACAAAAATATGTTTATTTATTATGGATTAAGCAACTAAAATATCAATTGCTTCAATGGTGAACGAAAACATCGTGAACAAAAATTTGCATGATGATTTTATGGAACTCTAAGCAAATCAAAATTACCGTAGATATACATTATAATACTATATTATAGAAGCGGTGATAGCACAGGGGTTAGGGCTTTGGCTTCACTTTCGATAGCACCGAGTTTGATCCCCGGCGTGCACCTTTTACTTAATACTACACATACCTACTAATATTGTAAATGTCAAAGTTAGTTTGTTTGTTACGCTTTCACGCAAAAACTACTTAACCGATCCTCATAAAACTTTGTACACATTTTCTTGGAAGTGTTAGAAGTAATAAAGGGTACTTTTTACCCCGACATTAAGCTCGGTTCGTTTGGAAGAGGGGATGAGTGTTTGACGATTTTACACTATAACTTCGACAAATTATAACCGATTTAAATAATTATTTTTGTACTATAGAGGTTATAATATGTGTTTAATTTTCCCCAAACTGTGGTTGGAGATAGAGAACAGAACTCTTCAGCGGACAGCAGCAAACCCCTCATTTAAGGCTTAGCGATACTGAATACTTTAAAATTTTCAAAAAACAAAATCAAACGCAGACGAAGTCGCGGGCAACAGCTAGTAATTTATTATTTTACGCAGCGAATCATTAAAGTCTCCTACGCAATCTGTCTTCTTGCTGAGGCTTCGATATAACAACACCTAATTGCACGGATACGCATATAAACGTAATCATCTTTACAACCAATTACAGAGCGCGGTGAGCGTGGGTGTTTTAGTCCACCACGCTGGTCCAGTGCGTTGGGCTCCACACTCCTTTTATAGTTAGTAATTGATGCAGCAGATTGACCTGCTTGGTCCATCAATAACCACGTTATAACGGAGCTTAAACAGAGCAGTTCCTCTCGCAAAACGTGAGAGGAACACATCCTGGTGTTGCCCTGTGTCAATCAACCTGAGGCGTGGATGTGAAGTTCCTGTAATAACACCAACACTCACGCCCTTCAGACCGGAACACAGCATTGCAACAATGCTGCTAAGCGGCAGAAATTAGCATGGTATCAGTAGGTACTTCTCCGGACGAGCTCTGTCACAAAATGCTCTACTTTTACTAAAACGCCTTTATTTATTAGCTTTTCAAGGAAAACAAACAGTACTATTACACATAAAGGTAATAAATAAATAAATATACTACGACAATACACACATCGCCATCTAGCCCCAAAGTAAGCATAGCTTGTGTTATGGGTACTAAGATGACTGATAAGTAATTATATGAATAATATACATAAAAACTTATAATATACTAGCTGTTGCCCGCGACTTCGTCTGCGTTTGATTTTGTTTTTAAAGTATTCAGTATCGCTAAGCCTTAAATGAGTATAGTAGTATATATATAACATGTGACTGTCAATTTATTATAGACAAATAATTTGCAATAAAATAAAATTGCGACTATAATTAAAGACCTAAGCTATCCTATCTCTTAAGTTGGACCAGACTGCTCACGGTGTGCAAATTTAATTTAAAATCGGTTAAGTAGTTTAGGAGTCCATCGCGGACAAACATCGTGACAGGAGATTTATATATATTAAGATAGGTAAACACCCAGACACTGAAAAACATTCATGTTCATCACACAAACATTGTCCAGTTGTGGGAATAGAACCCACGGCCTTCGCTCAGCAAGCAGGGTCGCTGCCCACTGCGCCAATCGGCCGTCAAAATAATGCCGTATTTTTGTATCACATAAACCAATGAAGTTTCCACAACTTGGTTATACATATAATACGATAACATTAACCACAATTGCTTAGGAATAAGTACGTACCAAGCAAAAATTTACAATATTTGCTTGGTAGCAGTGGCGTGCATCTCATAGATGCAAATAAGCAGTGCATACCCTGACCTCAGGGCCTCTCAGACCATAAGGACGACTTAAAATTTAAAGATTGAAAAAAAATTAAATAATTTATAGAAAACTATAAAAGCGCCATCTAGTTAAAACCGGCCGCACTTCTATGTAAATCAATGGACAAGTCCCGTGTCATGGTTTAGAACTAAAATAGACAAACTGCATAATATTTCGACTATATTTTAATTTTGAGTTGTAAACAGTATCCCTAAATAAAAAGTAACGCTTTAAATATAATTTAAATCTCATAAAATTAGCTGGGGTTTTCACGATTAAGTATCCATTGCCGGGCAAATCGTTTATTCGTCGCTCGAATTAATGCGCCGCGCCGCCGCAGTCTCCATAGAAGCACGGCGATTGAATGCATCTGTCGTTACTTGTGTGCACCAGCACACAAGGAAGTTCTGGTGTGTAGTGATATAATCGCGTGCGTGCTTACACAATATTTGGCTCTTTCTATGTGTGCGAGTTTTCCAGGTTTCCAGTATAGGGGTTTCGCTTGTGTGCAAATCTTAAAAGCACTGCTTACGGAAATTTGAAATCCAAATGTATGCTTTGTTTTTTTATAAGCACAAGTAATTTGCTTTGTTTGTTATTGTTTTAAACGGCAATAATTCTTTTTTGTAGTTAAAAAATTTATCAATGAATTTTATTACATTCAAGGTCTTTAGAAATTTATAAGTACCTAATTTGTTCAAAAAGTATATTAAAATAACCAAATTAAAAGTTGCCGAATTATGTTAAATAAATTATTAACGTATACCAGGTGCCATTGGTAACTGATGAAGTAATATTCTTCAAATGACAACTTTTAATAGCATTTGTGTACTAAGAAAATATTACGGACATATTTTGACTATGATATTCTCATTATCGCTGGCGATCGCTCAGCGCCATTATTGTTTACCTTTTACCTTCTGTCATAACAACTTATATTCACCGAATTAGAATTAATTACTGTTTTTTTCGTTTGCTGTAAGGTTGTTTGTAAATAGTTACAATTATTATTGTTAACATTAACCTTTGTGACAGTGTACTGTTTGTAAATGATTGTGAGGAATATTCTTAGTGTAAGAAAGTTCTTATATTCGGCGTGTGATCTGATGGTTCAGTGTGCTTGGAAAATGTAGGTAAGTTTAGAGCTAATTCTTAACTAACGTTTAATTGAGATTATTCGTAAAGGAAGGAATGCACCTACAAGGAGCGGCACGTAAAAAGAGCTCTGACTGACTTACAGAAACAGGCGAATAGCAGTGATCAATGTTTTGTTTCATTATTTATTTATAATAATACCTATGTTTGTTTATTGTTTACACTAAAAACATTATTTAATGTAATTGCCGCAATGGCAGACAATTTTAAAAACTCGCTAGTCGGTCGTCTCAGAGCTTACTATACCTACTGGAAATAGGAGATGATGAGAAGATCTACATGGGTATCACAAACAATGTTAGGTTAGGTACCTACTCACAAATAAAATTATACAGTAACATCAAAATAGCATGTTCAGTACCTATTTTTTTTTATGCATACCCTGACCGAAAACCCTATGCACGCCACTGCTTGGTAGGTACTATAAAAAAGAAAAAAAAATTAAATTAAAACAAAAATGAAAAACAAAAACTTTAAAGCTTGTAATATAATAGCCTTTCAGAACATTATCGAGAATTTATCTCAGGCATGTAGGTTTCCAAACGATATTTCTGTTTAACCAAGCTTTATTTTAATTGCTTAGAACGAACATAACTTAGAAAAGTTAGAGGTGGGATTCGAACTCGGCTCCCCGAAAATGAAGCCAAAGACCTACGAGGCTATCGCCGCTTAAACGTAATACGGGCTTAAAATTTAATCCGACGACGCTTAGGTCTAACTCTCGACTAGGCTCGAGTCTCGACCTACTTCACTGCGTTGTTTCAGTGGGAGTAAATGCATATTTGAGACGGGTTAGCTAAATGGCACATTGTTTGCGATGTACACATTGAGTCATGTAAAAAGAGCTGTGACAGTCTCACTTTGCAGGGGTTGATTTATATAAACAACAAACGAATGTCAGTGTTAAGCCTATCGTTTTTTTTGTACCGTTCTACAACGTGTAACAAAATACCGAAATAATATTGAAGGATGCACAAGTATATTTCATAAGGAAACACCGTGTGAAAATATTAAATCAAAAGAAGCATATTTATTTTTCCATACAAACAAATTAAAAACATTCCAAGTGTTTACTTATGACAACCCTAATGAAGATAAAATACCGAAACAAGCATAGTACCTACCAACGCTACGCGACGCGTACCTTATTACGTGACAAGAGTCACATGATTTTAATTTTGCATTTAATGTTAGGGCTGTATCTGATTTCATTCAGTAAAAAACTATGGCAGTGGTTTACTCAAAAGCTATTTTAATTTTGCATTTAATGATAGGGCGGTATCTGATTACTTTCAGTAAAATCTATGGCAGTGGTTTACTCAGCAACCATTAGGTTGTCAGTTTCACAGATAAGTCTCATAGACAGACGGTTCATAATGTACCTTTTAACCCTATGAAGTATTATTTCGGTTGTCATTTACTGTTGTATACGAGAGATTTTTTTGTAATTTGTGGTAGAGCTTTTTGGGCCAGATGTCGTCCGGGGATGTACTACCGCCATGATTATTTCCGCCACCAATCAGCATTGCTGTGTTGCGGTCTGAAGGTCGTGGTTACTGGCGTGATTACAGGCATATTGGGCTTAACATTTCTCCTCCAGCATAACATTTCCCTCAGGTTGGTGGACATACATCAGAATTTTCTGTATTCCGGTATTTGGCGAGGTGCCGTCAAGCAATATATCGTAGAAAACGATAAGGTTACCATTGACATGTTAGCCCGCTACCACTTAAAGGTTAACTTGTAAATAGTGAAATAAAAAAAATGTCTTTTTATGTGACACGACTCACTGCAATGTTGCAACGAGGTACGTGGACTGTGACGTGACGTGCAGTTCAGTAATTTGGCGCCGGTTGAATGAACGTGAGCGGAAGTTGTGTGAACAAAATACTGAGATGCTTTCAAAGTAGACCGTGTCAAAATTTGTTTGATTTTTTACTGGATTTGACTGGATTATATGGACGAGAAAATTGTGAGGCTATTAAGACAAGGAGACTGCACCTGATTACTTTGAAATGGATCAAGTTAGAAATTGGCATAAGATGAAAGCTAAAGGTATACGTATACCTACTTCTTACTAATGAACCCGAAGACTTATATTTTGAAGGGTAACTTCTAATAATTCTTGAGTAATATTATAGGATGTTAAACATCAAACTAAGACATTTAATAGCTGAGCAAACGAAGGAACAGCGCAGGTGGGCGATGCGGCGTGGTGGGTCACGGTGTAGAATAGCTGATGATGAAGATAAAGCTGCGGTAACCCACTACTACTTAATACTAAAGATGCGAACGTGAACTTTGTTTGGCTCAACTTCTGCACCAAGCTTGACAAGAGATATAGCTTAGTTGGTGGGTGGCAGTCGTAGGTTATTTTTATATCGAATGCAACAGATAACCGTTTCCGCGGATCTAAAAACAATAACCTTAGTTACGTACACCTGCCTTGCCTAGCGGCTCGTGAATAAATTTTGCATAGGTTTGAGGGAAATATCCGCGCTGTCCAAAATAATTTCCAAGGAAATAATTATAACATAACCGCAGAAAATAAGCTTTACCACAGCATAGCAGCATTTTTAATAATATGTCACGCTGTCCATAAACGAATCCCTTAAGTTTTAGGAACATCTATATTCACGCGGACGAATTGGCAGGTAACCATTATAAAATGATAGGTTTTCACTTCTATCATTATAAAACGAAAGAAAATGGTAAAAACTCTCAGTAGTAGAAAACATAAAAAATAAACATACGTACTAGAAAACTACGTGTTATATACACGCACATAGCAATCTATAAAACATATATGTCGGAAACGACAGGCCATTGGCCAATAAGCTTTCATTTGCTATACCGTAAACCACTAATCAATACTCTTCAAATAATGGCCGGTGCTTACGATCCTCTAAGAGTTATCTGCTTTTACACTTCAGTTTATTAAAATATCATCGGCTCTATATCTGCTTTATATCAGAGATAAATCATTCAGCGATTTCAAGGATTCAAGAATCATAATCTTGAATATTTTGCTACGGTTAAGACTTATTTCGGAACAAAATGAATAAATTAAATATATTTTCGAAGTCTATGCTGGACGCTATTTACGTATATAGGTTTAAAAATATATATTCTCAACTCAATCTGTTTATAATATGTTCAAGTTCATTAAGGTGCAATGTACTATCATTGCACCACAAGTGCAAAAAACAAGACAAAAGATATATAAACTAGGTTCCGCTTAATTCATTTGTGTTAAATCTAATGCTAAAAGTAGTTTACAATTGACGAAGTAAACAATCATTTGACTCGTACAAACATAGCTACCGGATGTTTACTGCGGAGCTGTACAATGTTACAACTTTACGCACTAGAATATTTATTTTAATTTTCTACGATATACTTGTCATCAGGATAAAGTTTTGTTATGAATTTTTTTATAACTATTATTCGATAATCAAATAAGAGGAACGAATAGAATGCGGTGCTCTGCTTGTTTGTAAACCTTTGTGAAAAGAAAGCACTAAAATACTTTTGGGGTAGTTTTTTTTTTTTGATAATTTTAAATGCTAAGATAATATACTTTTCTTGATCATTGTATTAAATATATACACAATTATGACTGTGAAATGCCAATATTAATGTTTGTGTATAACTGTTTTAATAATAGGTCCCATCTATTCTTAAACAAAATAAAACTATCCAAAAATATAACGCATGATAAATTTGAGAAAACTTTGATGTTCGGTTTTTTGTCGAAGGTTTAATCTTTGATGTTTTATGTCGGTTGGGAAATAGACCACCTTTGAAATCAAACTGCAGGTACAAAATAGAATTAATACCGGATGTTGACTGCAAAACTGAAGTAGATTTAAACAACTTTGAGTACTCAAAGATCTGACTTTGGTTCTCTGCCAAATACGTGTCAGCAGTACACATTTTTCTGGGTCATGTTTTTACATTAATCTGACGGCGAAGTTGCAGACAATTAAAATGCTATTGGGAATGATGAATCAATATTAATTGAGACATAAAAATACGTATCGAATACTGTACTATCCGATACTTATTTACGGCTTTTTGTAGAGTTTTATTTATAAAATGGAACGACGAAAAAACGAAGCCACTGCTAACTTCTGAGCTTATGGTGTTTACAGAAAGCAAATACATTCATCAAATTAAAATAAGTTGGTGTTGACATATCATTATATAAGCCAACGTCAACGTAATTTGTGGAAAACCGTCGTATATAAACAAAGGGTGCCCAACACCAGCAACCACGCCTTTCGGACCGGCGCACAGAAATGCTGGTGGCATAAATAATCATGGTAGCAGTACTTCAGCAGAGCTCTTAAAACTAAAAGCTTTACTACAACTAAAACTACTGAGAAATGCTGTCGGAACAAAACGATTTACTCCTAACTTGTATTATAAAAGCGTGCGTGAATTTGTTTGTTAATTATGCTGCTGTAATGAAATTTTTCATACGCGTTATCAAGGTGTGTGCAAAAAAGAACATAGAGTCATTTTCATCCAGGAAAAAAGTACTGTTTCCGAGATATGACGACCAGTTGACCCGAGTTGGTCTTGCAGAAATGATTTTACTTTTCAGTCTCGTATAATAGAGGCATGTTTTTTTGTTAATTCTTAAAAGAATGAGTCTATCCTAACAAGTTGGTGCCCTAATGTACTGGAATGGCGACCCCGCACAGGTAAACTCAGCGTTGGTTGACTCCAAACGGAGCCGCTGGAAACAAGCGGTCCAGAACCATGTATCTTGAAACTTCCTATAAAAGACCTATGTCCAGCAGTGGATATAAATGGGTTGAAGTGATGATGATTCTCCTACTAGCCAAAAGCCGTAAACAATTCGCCGAAGGAAATAATAATAAAACGTGAACGGGCAAATCGCTACAGGAAGTAATGCTTGTTTGGTCGATTATGTGAGTCGTAAGCTCGCAATCGTTGCAACTGCACCGAGCACTGACAAGCAATTATTCCTATTATTCCCCTTCCGTATCCTGACACAGATTGCTGTTGCGATGTACAGTTTAATTTATATCTATGCCTACTCATTTTTATCCTTCTCCTATCATAGAGGAAACCTTTATATGTATAAAGGGAGAACCTCTGTACTAGAAAATCTTAGGATGCTTATCCATTGATTATCCATTGATTATCCATACTTAAACGTCATAAATGCAAAAGTAAGACCGTTTGTTACCTACGTTCGGCTCAATAACTGCACCGATCTTGATAAAATTTGACGTATATATACGTCCTATGTCCATTCCCAGAAATGTCATACATAAATTATCGGCTCTGCTGTACAGACTGCTTAACAGGGATTTCACTCAAATTTTATGTGAAGGCAAAATGTGTTCCGGTGCAATGTCGCGTAGAAACCGATTAAGGGTAGTATTGGTTTAATATACCTGCCGTATCCCTTAAAATGTTAACCATCTTATACTTAGTGGAATAAAGAAAAAGGAGACGAGACTGGTCGTACAATTTGGTACGCGTACTTCGCCATATCATGTTAACGTAAAATGTTAGCTCATTATATCTGGAAAAACCTTGCAATTTCGTGCTTACGATGCAGATCCGCTGCAGCGTACTCTACCTTATATAATTGGGCGTTGATACATATATGTTTACATAATTGTAAGGGGACGGTGATAACTTCGTTCGCCAACCTAAACCTGAGGGTTCCAAACGCGCCCTGTTCTAAGAAGAGCCTACAACAAACTTAGCCGGGTAATTTTTTTTTTGTTATCACCATCTCACAGTAAATTAATATGAATAACAGCTATAAAGTTAGAGCAATTCACACCCAAACTTTTTTATAGCAATCTTTTAACATTATAATAAGACTTTTCTTTTTTGAGCATGAGCAGAGCTATCTATGATAAAAAGACCTAAGTCTTGGCAATGACTCAGTCTGGCAAGTAATCATATACTCCATAAATTAATCGAGATCGGAAATCGGATTTTGGGCAAAGCTTTTTAAAAATATGGAAAGGATTTCACAAATAAAGGTAAGTAGGTTAACTTTTCTTGAGTCACGTCGCGTCGTCTCAAGGAAGCGTTACGTCTTCATTACTAGGATTACGATTTGGCTTTAATTAAAAAAGGCTTTATCGCCCGCCTGCGGACGACGTTCTCATTATAAACCCAGGGAGTAGAAAACAAAGGAATCTTTCAACTACGGCTGCCAGGTTGAACGGAATTAAGGGAAAAGTAAATCCTTTTGATTTTCTTTTAAATAATATTGCGTCAGTGTCGTTTGTGAGTAATGTTTTTTTTACTACAATAGAGTGTAATGGTTTTTATTGTTAGCGTATGACCTTGCGACTGTGAAAGCAAAAAGTGTATAGACGGTTGTATAGGTAAGTCTATGAAATCCGAAATAATTACTTTTTTATTTGTAAACCAAAATCAAACTTTTAGGCTGCTTTGCAAGTCTATATTCCGTCAACTTTGGTATATAGTTTTACAAACACAATAATAATAAATACAAAAAATCCATAGGTAGGTACACGTATAATTTATGAAAAAAACCTCATAAAAATTCATATTTAAAAGCTATTAATTTGCGTTATATTCATTTATCGGGAATCCTGCAAATAAGCCAAAAGACCTATTTATTTTATAGTCCGTCGTGTTGAAGCCACTGTATCCATCCCAGCGCAATTGGAACCTTCTAATTCATTCAGGGATGACGACAAAGGACCAGACGTGATCGCAGATATAACACGGTATTGCCGACCCAACAACGATGTAGGCTTGCCCTGGAGTAAGATGCAAACATGCAACCTGCGTTGATACGCTTGCAGCGTCTGTTTTATCAGGTATTATATGTCCCATAAAGTAGATGCAGATGCCGAATCTACTAAAAAGTGTCGCAAATACTCAGGTATTTCGTTGTATTTCAAATAATCTCAGACGCAAGCCCGAAACGTAGTCAACAAATCGGTGGAAATAAATAAAAAACTTCACACTAAATAATTAAGACCTCCGTTTCCTAAAGCAGTATAATGTTGCCTCTTACTTCAAAGTATATAAACTATACGACGACGTATCTACCTTGCTCCACCAGCTGCTTCATAGCTGCGTAAAACCTGCCTCCTTAAAGGCGTTCATGATCGCTTCCAGCGTCCGTCTAATCATAAGAAATGCGCGTTCGAGCCAGTCTTGTGATTTTACGCTCGCATGACGCAAACTTGAACAGTAAACTTTAACTAAGAACGCCGGTGGGTTACAGAAGTGACCGTCGCTTTAGTGATATTATTTACGCATACCATTTATTCTTTGAAGATCGCGTCTAGCCTGTGACTAATCACATGATGCGCGTTCGAGCAACAGTCATGTGAATTTTCGCTCGCATAACGAAAACTTGAACGGCGCTAAGGACGCAGGTTGGACGCAGCGGCGTGGCCCACGCTTTAGTGATATTATTTATGCATACAATATTTACTGCGAGCGCCCGATTGTGCGCTTAATATATAATGTGGTGAATCAGACAGAGTGAGTTGAGTCATGGGCGTTGATCGTTTTCGAACATCCCGACGGCATCAGGGCTTGCGAACGTGTAAATAAAATATGGTAATATTTCGACATACGTGGTGACGCGTTATTTCGTCAATTTCAATTGCGATTATTAAATGTTTTTGTGGTTTGTATGGCCTCATTTCATGAAGCAGGGAGTCTTTATAATTAAATTACTTAAAATTTAAGTATGAAGTTCATATAGTTTTTGGATAACGATAACGACAGCATTATACCGTCGTACTAATGTTAGGAAAAGTTAATCCATTTATGATGGGTCTTTCACCAGGTAGAGTAGATTTCACTGGGACCGATATATACCTGCTTCATCCTTAGGAAATGCAGAATATTAAAAGTTGGACCAAAAATTTTAAATAATTTTAAGCTTTTTTATTCACAAATATACATTTGAATATAAGCGTTTTAACTGAAAACATTACAATAAAGGTGTATGAAACAAGAATAGAGGTTGAAAGCTTATAACAGGAAAATTATACTTACAAGAAAATGTTCGTGTACAACATAAAAACCAAATAGACAATAAGCATTATATACCTAAGTAAAAGCAAATTAAAATTATTCTTAGCTGACTGTTGCCCGCGTTCTACGACAGCGTTTATTACGGTATTTTACAAATCCCGTGGGAACCGCTTGTTTCCCTGATATAAAAAGCCTATGTTATTTCAACTATCTCTAGTATGCCAAAAATCAAGTGGATTTGTTGCTTATTCAGGGCGTAAAGTAAAGACACACAACCAAACAAAAAACACACATTCGCACATATAATATCAGTATAGATTTTTTAACAGAACAGAACAGATGCTCTGTTCTGAAAACTGCAGTGGACTATGCCCATTGCATCATCCTATCTTGAACTAATAAACTTATCCATATCATGATTTATAGTTAAATAATGACACATTTTAAATCAGTAATCTGTGCTAAAAACTCTGTCAGTGAGTAATTTACTATGAAATAGTCCATATCGATTGGTCTCGTAGCCCTAGACAGAATAAAGGATAAAGTGGGATTCGTTGGGGATGACGTAATGTTTCGTAAATGGTGCCGACTACCGAGGCGATTCGTGCACGTGTCCATCGAAGTAAAACAGGGATAAGTTATTTCACAGTTGTAGTTACGACCAGCGTAAATTGTATTAAGGTTGAGTTCATGTATTATTATTATCCCTTTGCCTATTAATGTGCTAGGCTATATACCTTCCGTCTCTCGTAATAGGAGAGAGGGAACTTATGCAGAATAATGAGTTATGACACTTTTTTATGACATGGTATAACTATCTTTATATATATATTTCTTGTGTGCGTGTGTATGTCACTGAACTCCTCCTAAACGGCTGGACCGATTTGAATGATTTTTTTGGTATGCGTTTGGGTGGCGCCCTGGATGGTTTAGATTCACAAATCAGCCCGACAGATGGCGCTGGGGTTCGCTAGTCTTTATATATATATTTCTTGTGTGCGTGTGTATGTCACTGAACTCCTCCTAAACGGCTGGACCGATTTCAATGATTTTTTTGGTATGCGTTTGGGTGGCGCCCTGGATGGTTTAGATTCACAAATCAGCCCGACAGATGGCGCTGGGGTCCGCTAGTTTTTATTATAAATATGGTACAATATTATACAGTGAAAATTCGGCTTTAATTGCTTCGAGGCACAGGGAAAACCAAATACCTAAACTTGGGAAACGAGCTCCTTTCGTGTTTCGCAATTAATTTTAAATACCTTCTTTTGTTCATAGGCTACGAATCGCTCGATAAAATTGTATAAATGCATTATTTTGTGCTATTATTGTCACCAAGGTGGCCATCGGCGTGCGTGGACGTGGATGTAATTCGTTGGCTTTAAGTGCTCTAGTACATTATTACTCAATGTATCGGCTGGTCTTAAACTGAATTATATGATAGGCAATCATGCGTTCTTATCGGGAAACAAGACAATGTAAGATTACAGCAGTATAATTTATCTATTTAGGCTAGGTAACGACAACCTCTCTGGTGTTGTAGTGAGCGCTATATATAGGTGGATCCCAGGTTCGTTCCCCGATGTGGGCTAACTTGGGAATTTATTATTTACGAATGTTCTCTGCTCTGGTTGGGTGGGAGGCTTCGCTAGTAGAAACCCATTGGGGGTATGGGTTTAATACAAATGTCATACCTACAAGTTAGATTTAAAAAACTTTTAACGTTATTTCTATCTTGAAGAGTATATACACTATATATACATACAATACACTATATATAAATACATACAATTCTAAAGTTGGAAAAGTACAATAATCAAGGGCGTATAACTCTTATAGACATTTAATAGCGTTTTTAATGTTGAAATATTCAAACCTTATTTGCAATTGCACTCTCAAATGATTTACGCATATATAATATTTCTTGCTGACGGATTGCCAAGGATATTGAAATCGTATTATTTGGTTTGGCTTTGACTTCTGAAATTGCAGCATTTACCGGTGGTTGAGTTTAGTAGAGAGTTTTAATTATTTTACCAGTAAGCCCTTGACTTTTATCTCACCTGCAGGGCTAGCACGGGCAGGTTACAATAATTATATCCCCTGATATAATTAACATGTCCACCTGCTAATGCACGGGAGCATGGAAAATGAGAAGTTTACCCCCGTTTATTATTACACATTATATATTATTAGGATACTAGCGTACCCAGCCCGCTTCGCCGGGCTAGATTTTGCTTTATTTTATTTAAACTATAAACTTACATCATTAAATTTTTAATTTAAGTCTTATAATATATTTAATAATTTATTTCTCTCCGTATTAATTCTCTTCTATTCTCTTCTCGAGCGGGTGAAGATCATTATCTACACCCATGTACACCCAACAATAGAATATCATCATAGTGAATAAAAGCTGTATTTGACAGTTTGACAGTTCAAAATAGGAGTGCTCCGATCGTCACCAAACTTTACAGGATTAATCGCCAGGTCAATCCGGAGATTCCCTGAAAGTTTCATTGAAATCGGCCCAGCCGTTTCGGAGCCTATACGGAACATACCCACCCACTTTCTCTTTTGTATATAGATAGATAGATAGATTATTTCCACAAGTGCGCCAATGCTCTAAGAGTACAGCTCTCGGAGAAGATACATTTTTATCCTTTCCCTGGGGAGATAGTTGTCTCCTGCCCATGCTAGCCGTACTGGTGGTAAGCAATGATGCAGTCTAAAATGGCAGCGGGCTAACCTGTTAGGGGTCTTACACCGACATGGTAAACTCCATACTGAGTGACCTCAAGCGATTCAACACTACTTAGTAGATTATAAATTTTTAGTAATAATTATTAGGGGTATTGCAATTTATTTTAAACGATATTCCTAGACGATTTCCGCGTGGGAGCAACTTGGGATCCTAACTTTCATCGGTCCCTATTGACAGATGTCCAATGCAAACATTAAAGGGATAAAGTACGTAAGGTTTAAACCGTATGTAGATCCAGTATCTAATATAGAATCTGCTTAAGGTCAACCGAGAGTCGATTGTTTCCGGCTAAATGAACTATTGATCTGTTGAGGACGTAGAGGTTAATTTCAACCCTTACGCGTACCCTCTGGAGTAAATAATAAACGAGGTATAAATAACTAAGCGTTTCTCTAAGGTCAACTTTATAACCGATTGGTTTGACTTTTATCAACACCAGGGTTTTTAGGTTAGGTATGGAGCACGAAGATATAATAAAATTTAAGTTTAAAATTGGAAAAACCCCCGAGACTCAACATAGTGTACACAGTGGCGGTACTACCATACAAGCCGAAAAGCCGGGCTTGCGTTACAATAAATATCTCTTTTAAATTTTTCTCGACTATTCCGAAATTAAATTAACAAAAGAATTAAAACTTGATAGCAATGAGGATATAAATACAATTTTTTGACTTTTGCTCAATAATGTATATACTCTTTGTCTACTTTACTGCAAGCACTACGTTACTCTGGCAGGTAGACTCTGTGGTAGCAACCAGCCGAACGGCGCGGCGCTACGCCGAACTATCACTATCGCGCTCTTCGCGTGTCTTCGTACGCGATCGGAGGTCCCGCTTTGTCTCGCTCACACTCATTTGCTTATACGGGGCTTTTATTTTACTGCTCTCTCTCATAGAAATTTCAATGTATTTAGCAGAGACAATCTAGATTATTTAATAATTTGGTATGAAGATCAAATGCCAGATTGCGAGTTGAAGTTAGTGAAGATGACCAGCGAGCTAATTGAAGCAACTTCGCGCGTGTTATTATTTGCGTTACAACTAGTTGACACTTGAAAGATTCATTATTATTGATTAGTAACTAGTTAGGAGTTTATTACTGTTTTTTTTTGAGTTGAATAGTGAATTTTACTGGTTTGTTTTCTTACAAATTATAGTAAATATTGTTAAATATGAGCTCCAATTGTGTGCAAATTGTTTCTGTGGCAAAATCAAAAATAATTGGCGAACAACACGTAAATTTAAAAATTGTTTGTTGGCTTTGCATATTTTTTTTCTAATGAAAAGAATGGTTGGAACGCGGCTGGTTACGACATTAATTACCAGGCATCATAAGAATTAAAGAGAGCAGAACTCAAAGAAACACTTGAGATTTCTATGATTACTTTTTAATTTTGGCAAACATTGCATAGAAACTTCTTTATCATAATTCGCGTGCTGACCTAGTAATCATATCTAGTATTTTTTAAAGCTTTGTTGATATTGTTTCTCATTTAGCACAACAAGAATGGTGACTTAGAGATCATGACGAGTTAAATTTGTCCTTTAGGTAACTGGGCTTGCTCAAACTCAAAACCCTAGGCACGCCACTGAGTGTACATTATTCTACTAGTAAAACCCTTTGATTTGTTTCTCATATTGACATAGTTGTGAAAAAAAGAAAATTAATAACAAATTCGTGATTCCATCAGCCATCTTAAAACGATTTACACCCAAAAACACACGCGCACACAAACACAGATTCACACACACACACACACACAAAATAGACACGTTAAATTAATAGCACCTCGTCGTTTTTGCGTCGCGGGTTAAAATGGGCCAAAAATCTACATCACGACCATTACTCTTCCTCCTATATTACGAGCTATATAAAAAATTTCGAGCAAAAACTTGCTTGTTTAATAGCGTTCCGGTATGATGCCGCGTAGAAAACAAACAACCAGGGTGAAATTGCACGCAATGGCTAACTTCTAGAGGTATAAAAAATATATACCAACGGTGGACGTCTTCCATCGGTTGAAACGATGATGATAACGCGCGTGTCTCGAAATCATAACTCATGCCGGCAATAATATAATTACATGCAAGTAACAAAAACTACATGCATTTTTAACATTCAATACGGCGTGTATTGAACGGTACTAATTATGCATTAACCGGCTTACGGTAAAATAAACATGCCTAAAGTATAAATTAACTGTGCTATAAAAAGCATTACCATTCGCACTCATAATTGAGTAGATAACACTGTATAGGCGAAGAGCTGGTAATATAAACTCTTATATTAAAAAAAATGCTTTTTAATGCTGTTTCCATTTTGAGAAAGTGCCTAGTGGGAGATTATCTACCTACGTTTACATATTCGATTGAGTGAACGTTACCTACAATTTGTTTGGTGTAGGTATTGGTAGCGCCATCAAGTTAAAATAATGTTTCCCAGCATTGTAACCAGATGGCGCTCTTTCAATACCATATAAATTGAAGTTAACTTTCACGCATTCGAATAAATAAGTATGCCAATCGATAGCCGATTGTCTCTGTTGGTTCAAGTGACTCTATCATCACACTTGGTGCCATGTTTTTGCATCGTCACTAAGTTATGCCACATTGTTGCATACTCACAGCCAGTTCTTGGAAGGTCGTTACAAAATTTTGTCAAATCTTATAGTGTAACAGATTAAAAAAAGCTATGAACTTTATACCTATTGCATTATTAAGAACAATAGATTTGTAGGTGAATCGTGAAAATTACGATTAACGTCGACAGACCACTCGTTCTATTTTTGGATTTGAAATAGAAATTCACACCTTTGCTGTTATTTGACAGTATTTCACGCAAGCGATTTTTATTAAAATTCGCACTGACCTAATATCAAATACGTAAGTGAAAATTAGTCAAAATTATGCATATTATTCACCATCATCATCATCACACAATAGAAAGGCACCTAATTTCTTCAAATTCCATTTTGCAATGTCTATAAATAGGAACAAGTTCTACGTTCGACGTCTAATAAATTGTAACTAACTACTACAATTCGTATTCTATAGGCCTAAATGTCTAATGCAGTGCTGCAATAAATCTAATAACCCATAAAGTAGGACGGCAATTGAACATGGCGGCCGGCTCGCGAACTATCTGCGTTGGGATCGTTTATTAAATTAACACCAGTTGTCATCCAGTTGCAAGATTTGAGCATTAATTTAGCTGTAAGATGGTAACAAAATGTAATTATGAGCATGGTCAAAATATGGTGTTGTTTATTCTCCAGAAAATTTAAACTGCGTGATGAAATCGGGAATGAGGAAATCCGTAGAAGAACAAGAGTTACCCAAATAGCCATGAGTCGCGAAACTAAAGTGGCGTGGCAATGGGCGAGGCACATAGGAAACCGATGTTGGTGTCCCAAGGTTTCTGTAATGGCGACCTGGTACCCGTAAACGCAGCGTCGATAGACCTCCGACCAGGAGGACATGATGACATCAAACGTGTCGCAAGAAACCGCTGGATTCAATCGGCACAAGACCGTGGTATTGTCACCCTACAAAGTATCTATGTCCAGCAGTAGACGTCCATTGGTTCTGGCTGTCAAGGTGATGATTATAAACTAACTTATTTTATGCATCTTTGACAAAGTGGGCTCTATATATAAAATATATCCAAAAAGTAACATATTACGCTTACAAGTAACTTTACAATAAGCTCAATAACAAGGCCAGAGAAGTATGATTCATCATCAGTAACCTATAACAGTCTGCAGCTCGAATAGAGGCTCTGCACACCTGGCCTGAGGCCTGGATGAACACCACACGTCTAAATTAGGTAATAATTTTTTATTAAATATTCTATTTTAATCATATTTTATATTTTTGACGTGACAACGTCTTATAAATTGGTTTGCCGGGTGACACTTCAAGAAACTGCGTTACGCTCCGCTCACGTTATGCGCTCACAATGAGAGCGAGTGAGAGGCACGCGCCCGCCTAAGAGCGAGAGAGACAGACATAAAAAGTGAAAGGCACGCGTCCCTTTGTAGTAAACGCTGTTTCATTGTACGCAAATGTATTGCAAGTTATTGTATGTATATTTGTATATAAATACGTATGTATGTGTAAAGGTAAAAATAAAATTTTGTTAATATGAAATTCAGTGCGAGATTCTTTGTATAAATTAATGTTTTAAATATAATTCTTTGTATAAATAAATGTTTTAAATTGTTACTATTATTTCATCCTTCTTCCTACTATACGACTGAATATTCACATTAAAATTATTTTACCACTCAAAGTCGTTGTCACGTAAAACTTTCGCCCGTATACCGACTTTACAGGCAACCAATTTTTTCCAAATAAATTCAACTCTATTTAGTTCGTTTATTAACTTTCCGGAAGAAAACATGAGAGGTTTCTGGAGACATCCTGTTTTAGGTTTTTCCGGCTTCCGTCCGGAAAATCTTACAACGATAAGTAAAGTTTTAAGGACGCGGATAGATAACAAAGTCAATGTTTTATTAATCCCCTGGAGGTGACAGAAATAGAAAAAAGTTTATCACATAATTAGGTTGGGTAAACGACTATTTATGTTATGGACCATGACGAGTAATTCATTTAAAGGAAATTTTGATGTCTTGGAGCTGTCTCTTAAAAAATTCAAAGTTTGTATTAAACGTTTTATTTGTATTAAAGCTTTTAGATAGACCCTATTATAGTATTAAGGACTACGTCAACGATGACGATGCTTGGGTGTAAATTATTGCTCTAACCAGGTTGCTTCTTAAATAATTTTAAATGACAATGTGAAATGGTGATAACAAAATAAAACAACCGGCTAAGTTTGTTGTGGGCTAGAAGCCCACAACAAACTGGGCACGTTTGGACGGCACGGGCACGTTTGGAACCCTCGGAGCTTTAGTTTTAAGTTGAAGAATTTAGTTAACGCCATCAAATCACTTCTATGACATATTTTACATGTAATGTACGCATTTTCGATGCGTGTAAATAAGGAAATATTTGACTTTGACTCGAACAAAATGGAGGTACTTTAAAACACCTGACAGTATTTAAAAAAAATTAAAACGATGTGTTGCTACGGATTTGTAAATATAATAGTAGTTACTCGAATCCACAATGCAAGTCGATTGGATAGAATACTCTGAGCATTCTGCAAGTGCAACGTTCCTCACGCACCATTAATTTTGTTCCACATCACGATTCTTGCACTAAGAAATATGTTTTTGCTATTACATACTTTTTATCAAAATGTGGAAGACTAATTATTTCTGATACATAGGTAAGTAAATAACACATTTCAAGAGTTATTGATCTGCAAGAATACGCTATTTACTTCCGCTTTTAATAATAAAAAAACTCATGGGTACGTGTTAAAGAAAAAGGGCTAACGTGTAAAAATATCCTGTTCCTTTCCAGCCAGTATAATTATTTAAACCAGCGATAATTTTCGGTGTGCCAATTTAAGTTTAGGTCAGAACGAGTTTTTAGCAATTGCTTGAGTTATTGTTATCCAGACAAGAACTTTTTACGCGTGAATTCTAGTAGGTTTTTCTGAATGTAAAACATTTTCAGACCACCAATACAAACTACTACACCACAAACTACTGCGCGAGCGTGATGGATCATGAACTCAACCCTTCTAACTATGGGACACCCGTAGTGGGCCGGTAATGGGTTGATATGATGATGATGATGAAAACATTGTAACCGACTTTATAAGTGAAGCCAGAAGACAAAATTTTTGCCGCATGATGTGGGAATGTTTTGTCGATGCTCACGCGGAACTTTTTATGGGTCGACAGTCTTCCCAACCAGGTCATAACTTATTATTAAAATATAGAGTTAATTTCCAATGAGCCAATTAAATACGTTGAAGACTGAGGAATGAGTTTACAACAATTACTTGCTTAAGTAATTGCTGTCCAGACACGCAAATGTAACGCGTGAATTCTAACAGGTTTTCTGAATTTACAGCATTGCACACTTAAAAATGATGGTTCCGAGTTCGGTCAGTATGAATGCAATGTACCCAGGAAGTAGGAATTATTCGATGATTAAACATCATTTTTTCGCATTTTTTTTTTCATTAAGTTTAATTTTTTTAAGGATTTTTTTTATACCGCTTTTATGTTGAACGTTTCATGTATGTGCTTGAACATCGTTTACTATTAAAGCAAAGGAGTGTACCTCTTTGTGTACCGTTAATTATAACTTCTATAAATCTCTTATAGACTCTTGGGCCTATTTTATATACTGGACTATATTATTTTAATCTTTTGCACCATCTCCACATAGCAACAGTGAAAGACGCAAACTTGAGTGCCGTTCAGGATGCCGATGAAGCCTGACTTTTGCCCGAACAGGCTCTTGTTATTCGTCGCAAATAGGACGCAAACTCGAACGCCGCTAAGGATGTAGTTTGGGCAACACTGCTTGACCTTCCTTTACTAACTAAACAATGGCCTCTCGTGACAATGTGAAAGTTCAAAAGATAAAACAGCTCAACCTTAACTCAGTTTTGAGAAAACGCGTAATATTGTTTGCATCTGCACGTCGGAGCATCGCATTTCGTAATATGAATAGAGGCGGGTTTGAATTTGATATGCCATTGTTATGATTTTATACATTGCGGTGAGGTGGTTTAGTGCATCGTATCGGCTGGCCAGCAATATAAAGTAGAACTGTTTATTTTGCGGCTTTACCTAGTCATTTATTGGCAGTGTATCATTCGCTCGTACAATAATAGTAACAGTGAGTATACATATACTCAAATATTTCATCATCGACATCAGCCTAAAGTCAATTGTTTCTTCGCTCTCTTATAACGCAGACAACCTTTTCGTTACTTTACACTAAAGTTTATTTTAAATTAAATAAATAATAAGAACGCACTAACAATATGAAACTAACAAATTAAAACATACTTTAGGTACACTAAAAAGCGCGACCTCGCGATCCGCAGTTGGACAACCTAACAACTGGATCAACAAAGCAGTACAGCACGTTTTAAAATATTTACATGACTTGATTTAATAACTCTCAAGTTATTTCTTACTTAATTATAGTTTCCATGTTGCATTGGCAGGTGAATCAGTTAATTGGTATTTACAACAGCTGATCTTAAATTCTCAACCCATTATAGCAGGTGTATTGAGAGATATGCACCATTGACAACCCTAGAGACAAACAACCTGTTTTTTTTTTTTCATAGTAATAATTGACTGACCAAGCAGATGGCCGGAATGCCTAAACAAACACCTTTTCATTTTAGCTATAACCGTCCTCTGTGCAGAGCATGCATGGAGGCAGATGAAACACCGACCCACGTATTGCTCCGATGTAGAGGAGTAGAAAGCAACGCGCAGCATACCGTAGCTCCCTAGCATCACTGCCTGAAGCAATTGGCGACCTGGGCGGCCTGCTAAGCTTCTGGAGTGAGCTCGGCTGGCTGGAGAGACCCAGCGGGGAGCTGTACCGGTGGCACTACGTCCTCTGTGCAGAGCATGAATGGAGGCAGATGAAACACCGACTAACGTATTGCTCCGATGTAAAGTAGCAGAGCAACGCGCAGCATACCTTGGCTCCCCAGCATCACTCCCTGAAGAACTTTGCGACCTGGGCGGCCTGCTAAGCTTCTGGAGTGAGCTCGGCTGGCTGGAGTGACCCAGCGGGAAGCCGTACCAGTGGCACTACGTACAACGGAAGGTTCCGGCCGACCAAGTACGGAGACAAGCCCAGAGAAAAAAGAAGAAGAAGGTGTTAACCCTCATTAACTGTAATGGCGGCGACCATGACCGTCAGACCGGACCACAGTACTGCTGCATGGCGGCAGAAATAATCTTGGCGGTAGTTCTTCCCTGCACGAGCACTGTCAAAAAGAGCTCTACTGCTACTTGATATAGATACAGATACAGTACAGTAGTACGGTTCCTTAGATTTGGTGGTAAATGCCGACAGTGTTTAAATATTATCGCATGAATTGTTGTATACTTGGAGAACTTATTGCATTAAAACCAAATAATTATCTTATTATCTTATATCTTTAAACGAGCAATTCTTGTATATATATAAATGGATCTTGGAATCGGCTCCAACGATTTTCATGTAATTTAGTATACCGGGGGTTTCGGGGTCGATAAATCGATCTAGATAGGATTCTTTTTTAGAAAACGTCATTTTATTCGTGTTTTCCGGTAATAACCGGTTTGGTGCAGACGAAGTTGCACTAGTATTGGAAAAGAGCAATTGCTGAGTTTCCTTGCCGGCTTCTTCTCGATTGAATCTGCTGCGGTGGTAGAGTCACTACAATCACTACTGAGTTCACGTTTTAAGTGCATATTAAGTAAGCCTATTTAAAGTAAATTAATTTATAATATAAATTATATATGGGAGCACCGAGAAAATATGATTTTAAATAAGTTTTTACAAGAAAAAATAGCAAAAAAGTGTTCGAATATCTCTGAGAGAGATGATGAGAGTAAGTATTTACTAGCTGTGCCCGCGACTTCGTCCACGAGGAATAGTAACTTTGGAGGTATAGTGACGTTCAGGATTTATTTATTTATTTTAAAACTTCTGTCATCAAACATACAAACGAACTCTTCAGCTTTATAATATTAGTATAGATGCACGCCAAAACATTCACTTATATGTAAAGAATAGTGATTGGCACTAATTCTTTACATATATTTTATTCACGGGTCGCGTCTGTACAAGTAGGTAATATTTAGTGTGTGTTTGTACGCCGCACGCGGCATCGTTCGATTTGCGGCGGCATCCTTTTCATAGAGCCGGCACGTGGCGAGGCGGCGCGGTAAAAAGCAAGGAAACGTACTATAAATGAAGGAATTATTTTAATTCCAGTCATTTCCAATTGAGCTGTGCTTCGATTCTAACTTAATAATTGTTTTTACTAATTCTCGTTGTTTTCTAAAAACGTATCACGTGTACAATTTAATATGAGTGACGAAGATTCAAATTATTCTAGTCCGAGTAACGAGAGTTTGAGTCACAGATCTAAAAGACCCAAAAGCAAATTTGAGGAGTTTTTCGAAATAATTCATGCATCCCAAACTGCCTTGTGTAAATTGTGCCAACATAAAAAGATTGAAATAAAAATGAAAAACAGAAACACTTCAGGCTTAAGGAAACATCTAATGTCTTTCCACAAAAAGGAATCAGAAATATTTCTTCCTGTTAAACCAAAATTAAGTGGAGATATCACAAGCTTTTTAGTAACCGCTGGAAGAAGTGGACAGGTAAGAATATTTTTTTAACAGTTAAAAGAATTTTAACTCCGCGTAGCTATTCATGCGATACTTTCAAAAACGCCATTAACTTACGTAAGTATTTTTGAGTTAGTGGTGTTTTCATCTAGGGGTGCGACATATTAAGTATGTAATTATCGTCTTAAATATTTTTTATAAACACCCATATTTTCATTTAATCGGCCAGTAACAACTAAGTACTTTATTTTGGTAAATTACAGTACAGTGCAACCTTAATATAACAAATATCAATTTAACGATTTTCTCGATTTAACAACAACAAACCTCCTCCTCTTATACGCTCAAACCTAGTATGTTTTAAATAATAACACAAGATTTATTGTTTTGTTTCAGTCGGAAAACAGCAGTGACAACATCACGACAGCTACAGTTGATTGGGTGGTGAAAAAATATCTTCCCTTCTCATTTTTCGATGACGAAGCTACACAAGTATATTTTCGACGTATTTGCCCTAATATGGTGTTTCCTAAAAGGTCTACACTTAGAAGGAAAGTCAAAGAGCGATTTGAAGAGCTCCAATTGAATCTCAAGGAACGACTTCAACCATTATCATCTAAAATGTCGTTTACCATTGATGGGTGGACGTCAATTGCTGGTAGGAGTTACTACGGGGTTACTATTCATTATATAGACAACGAATGGAAGTATCGATCTGTAGTTCTTGATTTTATACCATCACGCGGTCGACATACTGGGGAAGATATTGCAACGATTTTCCATGAATGTTTATTGGAATATGGCATAATTGATAAAATACAAGGTATCACGGTCGACAACGCAACTGCAAATACCAAATTTATGTATGAACTGGGCAAACAGCTGCCGCCACACTTTGATTCAGACAATCAACATTTCCGGTGCTTTGCTCACATTTTAAACCTTGGTGTACAACATTTATTAAAGACCTTAGCATTACACTGTGAGTCTGACACTAACGCGCAAGATCAGCAGTACGAAGACTATGCAGACGAAACTGAGGATGAGGAAGATGAAGAATCTGCACCAAATATTGCTGACTCGCGTACATCTGTAACAAAGTTACGCAGTATTTCCAGTAAAATAAAAAGAAGTGAGATAGTGAAGAAGAAGTTTCAGTCTGCTTGTGAAGCAGCTGGCGTGCCATCAAATCTAAATGCCATTCTTGACTGTCCAACGAGATGGAATTCCACACATGATATGATTGGATTTGGTTTAAAAGTGAGAGCGGGCATTGACATATTGTGCAGTTCTGTCACCGAATTGAATGATTTTCAAATCACAGCTAATGAATGGCAGGTACTCGAAAAATTACATAAATTTCTAATAAACTTTAAACTTTTAAGTACAAAACTTGGTGGAGACAAATATGTTACGTTACCGCTAGTCATTGTATCATTTAATCTCTTGCTAGATAAAATTGAATCCATGGTAAAACAGTTAGATGAGAAACCTAATCGATCTGAAGTGGATGAAAGGCTCATTCTAGCTTTCCAAGCAGCTCGAGACAAAATGCTTAAACATTACAAGAAGAGCAACTGGATTTATTGTACTTCTTTAATTTTAGACCCAAGGCATAAGGCTCAGACTTTTGACCTGACAATGTGGGGGAAGCAACTTAAAACAGAAAGTCTGCGCAAGTTCAATGAACTTTATGAAGAATATAAAAGTCTACACTCACTGAACAAATCTCTGGAATTACCAGAAAAAGACAATAAAGTATGTGATGAAGATGAAGACGTAATAGACTTTGATAAACTCTATGAATGTCCCTCGACGTCATCTGGATCTTGTCTTCAAGGCTTAGTGATAGACGAGTTGGAGGAGTACCTGAGAAAACCAAGAACTGCCAGCTCGGAAGACATTTTAGATTGGTGGAGGACGCATGAGACAGAGTATCCGATTTTATCGAAAATGGCCCGTGATTTTCTCTCAATACCTGCAACTTCAGTACCTGCTGAGAGGTTATTTTCTAAAGCATCATTAGTAATTAGAAAACATAGAAATAGGTTAAGTGATGAGTCAGCCAGATGGTTACTTTGTATTAATTCTTGGTCAAAAGAATTGATATAAAGTATCATAACCTAATGATAAAGCTGTTGATTTGTGTTGTATTTTATTTTTTATTCAAATAAATGATAAATCGTAAAACTCTTTTATTAAATTTCTTATAAGTTGAGGGTTCAATCTCTTTCTAGACAGATAAGTATTGTTCTTTAAAATACAGTCAAGTTATTGTAATTAATTTGTTTTTTTACATGTTTTAGCAAATGTAAGCTTATAAATCATAAATGTTTATTAAGAAACAGTTACTTCCATGGAAAACGACATATAGGTCAGTTGATTTTTCGAATTTCTTATCAAATCTTCAGTTATTTATTAATCTGCTTGATCTTTACTATGGCTATGTTAATTCAAGCTCACAATGTTCCAATTCTAATACGTTTTTCTTAGATTTAAAGTAAACTTTAATAAATAGTAATAGACTAATAGGTAATTGCAAGACTTGCAAGACTCTTGCTGCAAGACCAAGACTGGGAGCGCAAGACCAAAACCAAGACCAAGACCAGGTGTATTGGCGCAAGACCAAGACCAAGACTGGCTAAGTCTCGTCTTGTTCTTGCATTTGGGCAACACTATTAAAAATAAAAGGGATGGTACGAAATTCTAGTGCTAAGGCTGAGAATATTGATGATGAGTAGAAGCGGCTCTTACCTACTTGGTGCACTGCAATGTGATTGATACGTTTACAATTCGCGGGTGTGCAATATCATTATATTATATCATTGCATGAGCCAATGAAAATATAAACAGTTTGTATATGAGCAACAATAAAACGTTCCATATTTAAATGTTTCATTACCACAGACAAGAATAGACTACGCTCGAACCTAACTATACCTACAATAAACTTTTGAAATTGCACGTGGCTCGAACCACGCAAGTCTTAATAAGGCTCTATTGAATGCACACGCAAACCATTGTTAACTGATCTACACTCGGAAATTGACTATCTGACTAAGCAACTTACCTCTCTATCTATAGCACGGGTTGAATAGAGATGGAAAACATTGGAATAGAGTTTAATCAACATTCTACCAATGTTAATTTATAACTCTGATCGTAGGTGTTCCATGCTGTTCCATATTAATTTATGATTATCAAGCGTTAATTCAAAATTTGCTTTATAACGCATAGCGACGTAGCTGAGTTACAACTAAACACCACGGTAGATAGAATGTTTGATTACGCATCAAGAGATCTTGGATCCACTTTTACCAAAGGCTTACAAATCCGTATTATTTTGTAACGTGGATCTTCTCATCAGTTCTCCCTTACTCATATCCCTCTCTCCTACTGACAGCCCTCTTTGCAGATAATGTATTGAGGTAGACAATAAACCAACACACGTGATGCTGGAGTGCCCGGTCGCAGCAGTACAACGCGAGCAGTGACGTACACTGAGTTATTCACCAGGGTATGCATTTAGCAGGAAGATAGCATGAAATAGCAAAAAACCCTCCTATACCAGTTAAATATCAATCTTAAGGAAGGCAGTGCTTTTGTGCATGTATGAAGTGCTCGCCACTGAACGCGAGGTCTACTTAAGATCCCCAGTCACATAACCGGAAGTCTTTAGTACTTGGGCGGCATAATAGGCTTCTGGAATAAGCTTGGGTGGCTGCATTAGCGAGCAGCAACAACGGAAAAATTCTACGCAAAACAAGCGCCTTGCTTATTTGCGGAAACCGAAAAGAAAAGAAGAAGAAGAAGAACAACTTTCTCCTATGAGCGGGGGACTGTGCCTATGAGGTAGAGCACAACTAGGAGGTTTTGGACGACCTTCCTTGGCGCAGCGGTGAGCACTGTGAGCTGGAGGTTCCGGGTTCGTTTACCGGCAGGGGATATTTGAGAATTAATAATTTTTTAATTTTCTCTGGTCTACTCTGGTGGGAGGCTTCGGCCGTGGCTAGTTACCACCCTACCGATATAGACGTTCGTTAGCGTTCCGGTACGCCGTGTAGAAACGAAATAAGGGGTACGCTTTAAATATAACTGGCATACTCCCTAACAGGTTAGCCCACTACTATCTTAGACTCCATCATCACTTACCATCTCGTGAGATTGCAGGGCTAACGTGTAGTGGAATAAGAAAAATAAGACGCTAAGAGCATTCTAACTCCTATAGCGCTAGCTTTAAGCGCCAGTTAAGTAACGATTACAAAGACCCGGAATAGATATATAATACAGTAACTAGACCTATTAAGTAAACATAATACATATATACCTCACTTTTACTAATGTTACAATACCGTAAGAGTTACGTCATTTGAAATATAATATCCTGGTGAGATTTTTACAAAACGTTATTGCACATGCGAGAAATTTTATATACTAATATATTAAATTGATGTGAAATAAGACCAAATTCTTATCAAATATTAAAAAAAAGCAAGCAGAGCTAAGTGTTTTGAGTAACAAGTAAATACTGGTAGCGGTAGACCGTAACTTGAGGAGAGTCCTGACGTCCTACGCCTTGATTGCTAACTCTTCTCGAGCTAGTCCTTTACGAATATCACATAAATAATAGAACTTCTGTTTCCCTAAGAAATACTTTTAAGTTATATGTATTTTAAATATCGGACAAATGATCCATCGGGGCACTTGATGTTTGTGATTACAGCCTTTATTTAACGAAGAATCAGATAAGCGTTTAAGGCATTTGCTTATCCGCCCTTCAAACAATTGTTGATAGCCGGTTGGCGCAGTGGGCAGCGACCCTGCTTTCTGAGCCGTGGGCTCGATTCCCACAACCCAACCCAAATGTTTATGTGACGAATGTATTTAAGTGGCTGGGTGTTCATCTGTATATTATATATTTACTAGCGGACCCCAGCGCCATCTGTCGGGCTAATTTGTGAATCTAAACCATCCAGGGTGCCACCCAAACGCATACCAAAAAATTCATTC
Organism: Pararge aegeria; assembly: GCF_905163445.1. Lineage (NCBI taxonomy): Eukaryota > Metazoa > Arthropoda > Insecta > Lepidoptera > Nymphalidae > Pararge > Pararge aegeria. The sequence goes on from NC_053195.1 coordinate 12,340,174, forward strand.
AAATCGGTCCAGCCGTTTAGGAGGAGTTCAGTGACATACGCACACAAGAAATATATATATAATGATAAGTATTTATGTGTATTATATTCATAAAAATATTCATCAGCTATCTTAGTACCCATAACACAAGCTACGATTACTTTGGGGCTATTTGTTAATTCATCGAAGTTCTGCTTTAGTTTTGCACAGCACGTGGGAGTTGAACCAACATTTGCGAGGCAAAATCTAGTACAGGGTTTCCCAACCTTGGCGCTGGAGAAAGTATAGAGGTGCTCTTTCTGTACATAATAAAAACCCTTATTTGCTTTAAATAATTCTTAATTTTTTTAATTCTCTATTAAAAATTCCTACTTAATTTTTTTTTTTAGTTTCATAATGAAGATATTTTATTTCTTGCGCCTGACTAACAAATGCCTTACTTATACTTTTTCAATACTTTTTTAACTAGCTAAGATAGGGCTACGTGACGAATTTCTAACATAGGTAGAAGAATACCAGGAATTCATAAAGTGAAAATTAAATTAATTTACGATCAATTCTTCAAAACGCCTTTATAAAGATGATACAACAAACAAAAAGGATCTTATTATATCTTCTAATAAGATAATCGGCCTAGCGCAGTGGGCAGCGACCCTGCTTTCTGATTACAAGGCCGTGGGTTCGATTCCCACAACTGGAAAATGTTTGTGAGATGAACATGAATGTTTTTCAGTGTCTGGGTGTTTATTAAAAGTATTTATGTATATTAGTCATAAAAATATTCATCAGTCATCCTAGTACCCATAACACAAGCTACGCTTACTTTGGGGCTAGATGGCGATGTGTTTATTGGAGTAGTATATATTTTATTTATTTCATCAAATAGGACAGTGAAACAAATCACAACCGGAGCTGATATTGTTAGAAATATTATCAAGGTGTCTCATTAATCTATTACTAACTGTAGTGTTTGCTTACAAACACCTCTGTTGTTTCTGTTTATTATATTATAAACCGCCATTTTCTCAATGATGCAGTGCAAGAATTCCAGCACTTAGTCACGAGCTAAATAATGGAGAACGATTTAATTGCAGCTCTTATACCTATTAACCTTTATAAGGAAAATACGATTACACATAATATAATATAACATATGTAGGACTTGTTTCCTGTAACAGTACCTATGTAGAAGTTTTGTCAAAAATGCAAATGTAAGAAAATGTAAGAACATAGCACGGAATGTGTACCAATTGAATGAACTGTCTAAATTTAAACTAACAAAGTAATTGATAGTCCTTAATTAAAACACAATAATGTTGTTTGATTTTTATCTTTTGCAGCATAAGCTACTTTCTATGACTAATCTATTCTTTATGTCCTAATTTGACGTCTATGAAAGCCTACAAATATCCAAATTAGTGATTGTTATATGATAATAATAATAATAATAATAATAAAAATTATTATTATTATTTATTTGCCAAATTGTGAGTACATAACAAGTAAACATTTAATAAAACAGATCCTTCATAATCGATTGCCACAGACAGTGTGCAAATTAAAAAAATAATTACATTAAGATAAGACTGTCATAAAAACTTAGTAGTAACAATTCAGATACGAAAATAACCTATGTTTTATGAACTATATATATTATGGTCGTACCTACCTACGAGAGTTCTTATCGCGAGATTGCATATATTCAAGTGAATTTCTAAGATAAGCGCACTTATAACAAAATAACGTTATCTTTAAATACTCGACAATTATAGTTTAGAGTTTGCAGAGACCTAGGTGGAACAGTGTTATGTCGATTACGCTGGTGAATTAACTTTGACTAAGTTGGGAACTGGATGGGTGACACACTTTAGACGTCTATCAGACCTTGAAGGTCTGCCCAATTCGCAATTTATCTTCGTTACTATGTTATTTAAGCCTGTAAGTCTGGTTCTTACATGGATTTCCTCATTTCCGAGTTTATGACGTAAAGATGGTCCACAAAAACGTTTTCTGCGATACTGAGCATTTTTAACGACCTAATAATCAGACCATGTTTCATAGCCATAAGTCATCACTGGCAAAATTGTTCGAAGATTTATGACCCATTCGCGCACGATTTTTGATTTCAAATATCCAAATATTCCCGATAAAAAATGTTTCCCTGTACCGGGAAAAATCATCTCTCTACCTCTTTAAATTTTCAACGCAAATACAATTTTAATGCTCCCAAAGGATACGCCTGGGTGTTATTTTAAATTCTCATGCGGCTTCATGTGTTCAGTTTAACTTGCTTGATTGAATGATTGTCACGGAGCCAAACACGGGAAAGGCAACGATTACTCAGATCTACGTATATATACTGACTATATCTATACTTATCACTTCATCAATGCTCATACATTTATCGCCAAATTGTACCTTTGCATTTTTGTGAATTTTCTCCGTGGTTTATAATGAAAGTGTATTCATTAAATCACTATTGGAGACCTCTTAAACCTTCTTCTTTATTCTTTACTTTCTTAATACGCGAAGCAGAATTGCTTCTTATGCAAAAAAGTAATGACTTGTAAATTTATCACCAACACCAAACTAGCAATTTGGCATTCTAATATAAATATTTAAAAAAAACAAGAACAATACAGACATTTCCTGTCTATATCATCTCCTGGAAATCGGAATGGAAAGCAAGAAGAGTGTATAACTCGTTTATAAAACCAATTTTATCCTCGAATTCATGTGTATATATATTATATACATATTATATATACCAAAGCTAAGGCTATAATAGTATAGCCTTAGCTCCGGTATATACCGGATATGCGAACGGTATATATCTGAGGGTAGCTGAGGGTAGTATACTCCTAGAAGTAAGTATACTACCCTCAGCTCCGGTTCGGATGAATGACTTCTCTTATCAAAATTTAAAATTCATTCAAATTGTCACTAAGAAATTCATCAATAGTAAAGTAGCCTCGATGTATTAACTGAGTTTTTATACATTTTTTAAACTTATGTAAAGGTTAATTTAATATAATCATCGGTATCAGGTTATAAAAGCATATACTCAAGGTTTTCTGCGCTTTTTAAAGACTATTATGCTGATATCACTAATTTATGTCCATTTCATTTATAATGACTAATATTTTGTTTTATAAAGATATAGGTATTCTATACATTAATAATAATTTATTATTAAAAATTGGTATATTGCGAGGCTACTGTAAATACCTACACCTTTTTCTTATCTATTAAATTTCTTTTTTTACACACACAATATTAAGTGTAGATAGTTTAGCCCTTTTAAACAGAATGATATTTTTAGAAATGCATAATTTGTAACGTATAGCGGTCTAGAATTTGGACTGCAATTAACATAGTCCCAGCTCGTTGATCATGCCATTGGTCAATCCAAGAATTAATACCTTGTCTTCACTTAGACTCCAAACTTTTCGCTTTGTTGGCTGATAGAATAGCTAATGTTTTTTAGAGTTCTGCATCTATATCTATCTTCTATATATATATATATATATATATATATATTTGGTGACGATCGGAGAACTCCTATTTTTGAACTGTCAAACTGTCAAATACAGCTTTTATTAACTATGATGATATTCTATTGTTGGGTGTACATGGGTGTAGATAATGATCTTCACCCGCTCGCAAGAGAATAGAAGAGAATGAATACCGATGATTTAATATATTGTGAGACTTAAATTAAAAATTTAATGATGTAAGTTTATTGTTTAAATAAAATAAAGCAAAATCTAGCCCGGCAAAGCGGGCTGGGTACGCTAGTGTTAAAAAAGTATCATTTCACTGCATTCCATCTGACTCGGACACATAATCTTATGTCAGTGACTGAAACATTATTTGGTAAACATAGTTGAAATGTGGAAAAGTTAAATATAATAAAGCTTGACCAACAAAATACAACGCTGCCACGCAAAATTCAGTATTAAACAAAAGGAAACAAAATGAGCAATTAAATAAATACCATAGAATTTATGCACATTTGATGGTAACAAAACTTTAAAACAAACATAGCCCTCGAAAATGCGAAAGAGCAATCCTGTAACTCCTATTCGAAATAAAAAGAACACATGTATTTTTAAATTGTGAAAGATACGGAGCGAAAAATGTTAGTTAACACTTCCAAGTTTCATTGTATATCTGCATTGCGGCCGCTACTGTGGAGCACATGGCAATTTTATGCCGCATTCTTTACTTAATTTTACATTAGTATTGCGAAGATTATATCGCATGCTTAATAAATTTTGACACTTATTTATACATTTTATCTGGTGGGAGGCGTTTGACGTGGCTAGTTACGACCCCACCAATAAAGGGATGCCATGCTGCCAAGCGACTTGCGTAAAAGTCACGCAGAATCAGATTAGGGGGACGGGGTTAATATGACTGTCATTCCCCCTTAATTAAACAGCTAATTTGTAGTGGAATAAAATAAAGCAAGGAATGCAAAAATTGTGGTTAAGCAAAGAAAATTACGATTTAAATTACCTAATCGTACATAAGAATTTATAAAGACCAGAGAAAGATTTTACTGTTAGCAATGATATTCTATTTAAGTTACCTACGAATTTTATCAACTTGGTTGAATTATTTTGCACAGGAACTAGGTATATTGAAAAAGGTAGTTGCATTCGGAATTATATACTTACCAATATTGTATCTTCTAAACAATATGGAAGGTATAGTTGTATTTAAAATTCTTATCAAAGCTGCAATGCGACGTCTATACAGCAGCTGTGTATCGCTTGCATTAATGAAGCACCATATATCTTCACGTTTTTAGACTATTTCAAAATTAAATTTACGAATTGGACGTTCGAATAGAGTTATTTAACAGAATTTTTATATTTGCCGAGCATTGCTTTTAGTAGTTACGCAACCAACCGTTTGAGGATTTTTAGTAGCAATCTCTTGCAAATTTAAAAAAACTTTATGACTTATGATCATGCCAATGGTACTTGGCGTAGGTGCCTGATTGAGTTAAGTACTTCTTTACGTATTTCGGATCTTACGTTTTGTTATCCGAAAAATTGTTTTATCACGATGGTCCTATAGCTATGTTTGATTATTATACGTTGAGCTATATCTGACCGTTATCAGTTATTTCTTAGCTGGTGTAGGGTAGATAATGGTGCAAATTCTATTGTGCACAAATTTTAACTAAATTGACGGGTCCAAAGCTTTATTTTTTTATAATCATAATATAACTAGCTGTTGCCCGCGACTTCGTTAGCGTTTTTTTTTTTTTTCAAAAGACGTGGCATTCAATTTAGGTGTAATTGTACTGACATTTTTAAGTTGTGTATTCTTATATAAAAAAGTAAGTTAGTAATTATCTAAATCGATTATCATTTGACGGCGTTATGGTGTAAAATCGTCAAACACTTTCGTCCCCTCTCCCAAAAGAAATGAGCTTAATTTCGGGATAAAAAGCATCCTATATTACTTCTAATACCTTCAGGAATATGTGTACAAAGTTTCATGATGATCGGTTCAGTAGTTTTTGTGTGAAAGCGTAACAAACAAACTTACATTCACATTTACAATATTAGTAGGAATAGGGAAGTAGGGATAGGTATTGTCAGACTAAGCAGATGGCACATGGCAAATAAATTCGAAAGGCGTGCAAGGTACACATGCTACATTGCCCGCCTGTATTCGATAATATGAGGCTTAGTTGTGGAAGCTTCATGTGCCTAAAACAACACCGGCAACCAGGCCCTTCAGACTGAAACAATGCAATTATACTTGGCAGAAATAGGCATGGAGGTAGCAGTTCCCCGGATGAGCTGTCTCAAAATTCTCTACCACTACTAAAAAGGGCTATTCTTTCCACAAACACGCTGTAGAAAAGGAGAGTTTCGTTCAGAGATTTGTGTACCAAGGTATAATTGTTATATATTGGTTTTACTCGTCTAATTCAATCAAAGTTTGTTAAGTACACTAAGTTATCCTACTGCCACCGCAATGATATGGTAACCTTGGCCTAATGTTAGAAACAAGACAGTTTGCGCCTTGCGGATTACCAAACTTCTCAACAACTTAAAACTTACAGCACATCTGTTGTAACGTGATACTTCTGTCGTGTTTGGAGTTTTGGGGTTTCTCATAGATTCAGTGCTGATTGATCAGGGTTCTATGTACGTCGTGGGTCTCTGAAATTCCTCTTAGTTACATATATGATTTATAAGTGACTAGATGTGCCCTGCGACTTCGCCCGCGTAATTTTGGGAGGCAGCGTACTGCTTTATAGTCTACACCTAGTCATATATATGAGATTATGAGATTATTTCACAAACATTTTTTATCTTACAATTTTTTTTCAGTGTAAAGTATACTATGTTATTTCTAATACCTCCAAGAATATGTATAAAAAGTATTAGCAGATCGGTTCAGTAGTTTTCGCGTGAAAGCGTAACAGACAAACTTACATTCACATTTATAATATTTGTAGGGTTAGTAGGGATGATATAGCCTAATGTGAAGGGTAGTATAGCAGTAGTGCTTTTTTTTTTGACAGAGCTCGTCCGGGGAAGTACTGCCATCATTCTTATTTCTGCCGTTAAGCAGTATTTTACAATGTTGTGTTTCGGTCTGAAAGGAGTAGGTGCCGGTGTAACGACAGTCACATGAGGCTTAACACTTACGACTCGGGCTGATGGACTCAAGGCGGCACGTTGCAGGACGCGTTCCTTGCGTGCTTTCCATTTACTATCAGTCTTGGTCCGTCAATTATTGACATAAAAAATAAAAAAGGGTATTAGGTACTGAGGTACTGAAAAGTCTAGTTTATAAGACTTCGAGCAAACTGAAGCCGAAGTGGCAATCCTAATTTTTGCACAGCTTATTGAAATCATGGAGCAAATCGCTACGTTACAACGTGTTCCATGAGATATCAACTCCGTTAAACTGGTAGAAGGGTGAGTTCGGAACTAAGTATATTATGTCTCTCTACAAAAATTGTTATAGAAATTTATTAAACACTGAAATAATTTCATAGAAGCTACCAGTAGCATTTATGCAAACGCGCGATAGCTTTTAACATTTAACAATAAATTATTGTGGGTGGTGGTAACCTTTAACATTCCCATAGCGTTAAATTCTATTGGTACCGATCGGGCCGCAACGGATGACTTCGCACCCTCTTTATATTCTTCGAGGTATTTATAAAATATTATGATACGCATCATTAATTATAATCAAATAGAATACCCATTAACTATATATTATAACTAATATTTTCTAAAGATTATTATATTTCAAAAGATTAAGTAGTAATGGCGCTGATGAAACTTTATGGTATTTTTTAAAGACTATGTGTTTATTTTATTTATATATTTTTTTAATTTGATGTAATTTTAATACTCGTATATTTAAAACCGTGAATGTATGATAACTAGTAGATAATATAAATGTCCTAAGAATCCATAGTAGCGTCCATCGATTGCACGATTTTATTAAACGGTATCGCTTAATCATTATCATAAGAACTGACTAGGATAAGGGCAAGAATAAGATAAGATATATCTGCCATGTTCGATTTCTCATAACGATATATTATGACACTTGTTTGAAAAAGCTGGATCCACAAATAGAGGCGAAAGCTATAGTTAGATATATATTAGGATTTGGACAAGAGAGATGCGCACGTAAATCAACGAAGCTAACTGGGATGGGTGGTTTTTGGGAAGCTTCATGATATCTTTTCGGCAAAAATCCCGCAGTGCCAGAAAACCAAACTCTACAAATGGTGTGTGTTGCCACCAATTTACTTATGGATCCGAAAAATGGTCTCTCAGCGTCAGACAGCGATGAAAAAAGCTATGCTCGAAGTTTCGCTGCATGATCACGTTACAAATGAGAAGATCTGAACCAGAATTACCGAAATCGCTCAACGAGTTGAGAAGTTTAAGTGGCAGTGGGCGGGGTTCATAGCATAAAGTTGCTTGATTGCCTGCCCCACACTGGAAAACGCAACGTTATTAGACATAAGACATACTACTAGTAGAACATCAAGCCTTTGGATAAAGTAACACATAACAAATGGCTTTAAACAATGAAGGTCCATCAGTTGATATAATGATGATGAGAATGTTAAAAAATAGTAGCGTAATATTTTCTTTAAATCTTGCAAACAATAAACAATGCATCAGGAAGTTGGCACCATTTAAAAGTGATAACGGCTATCTCTGAAGAGTGTTATCTTTATTTGTGACTTCATTAATCACCCTTGATAAGGATAAACATCCTTTTGATAATGAGATACCTACACTTGTAAAGGGCATCCTAAGCTACAGTATGTTATGCAAATTGGGCGCTGCTGTAGGTACTATTTATAGCTTGCTAGCTGAGAACCATCCATTTTCCTGGGATAAAAAGTAAAGTAGCCTTTGTTACTCTCCATCGTTTTAATTAGTTCTATGCCAAAAATCATGTTTATTGGTTGCTTAGTTAGAATGTGAAGGAAGGACAAACAAACAAACACACTTTCACATTTATAAGATTAAGTAAGGCTAGTAGCTACAGTAAGATTAACTACAGTAAGATTAAGTAGCTACAGACTTTGGGATACATTTTTTGTGAATGTGATGGACTGGCTAGCAAGAGTCTTGCAGGGTTAGCATTTCTCTAGCTACAGGATTATTACTGTGCACTCAACCCAATTCCATCAGTTGCAGTTATTCTGCTGGAGTGGACTCCAGGAAATGGGCAGGTTAATGCAACTCTCCATTAACATTATTATTATCAGCGCAGCTAGCATGGGCAGGAGACAATTATCTCCTCAGGGGCAGGATTAAAATTTATTCTCACCCACAGTTTTATCAACTCTCAATAGAGCCCTGGCCCGCAAGTAGAAATAATATCAAAATTATATATGTGTAATAATTAATGAAAGTAAAACTTTCCAAATTTCATGTTGCTTTGCTTTTTTTTTTGTCAGGGGATATAATCATGGAATATCATTTTTGTCACCTACCTGTGCTAGCCTTGCAGGGATAGTGATAATACACCTGTTAATAATGGTTACCTATTTTTTTAATAATGGTTAACTCAACTGGCTGCAGATGCTAACAACTAGACCAACATCAACTGGTTGGCTTATTCAACTTCAGATCAAAAAACCGGTGTGATTCAGAGATATGACCAACAACTAAAAATGTTAAATAATAAATATCGAGTTCATAGTCAATTTTCATAAGGGGAAGTAAGTTAGGCAATTGGCCATTGCTAATTTCCTAACTTCCCAGTGCCTCATTGAACATATTAATCATTTTAGATGTGTGTTGGGTCTACTCTCCATAGACATTAGAATTGTGGATAAAAGTAGCACTAAAAAACTGGATCTTTAATATTGTATGTCTTACCTTTTCAATACCAGATTAAGTATATGATATATAATATAGTTTACCATTTAGCCCAGTAAAACAGAATGGTTACAAAAGATTTAAAAAAAAAAAAAATATTATATGGTGCAGAAATCATAGAGAATAGTTATTAGAAACAGCTTGTCAATTACAAGGCCTGAGAATCAAACATGGACATTGACAGCTTTAATTAATTAAATCTTAATATATATAAATCTCCTGTCACAATGTTTGTCCGCGATGGACGCCTAAACTACTTAACCGATTTTAAATTAAATTGGCACACCGTGAGCAGTCTGGTCCAACTTAAGAGATAGGATAGCTTTATAGTTGCAATTTTATTTTATTGCAAATTATTTGTCTATAATTAATTGACAGTCACATGTTATAAATATATATATATATACTACTATACTCATTTAAGGCTTAGCGATACTGAATACTTTAAAAACAAAATCAAACGCAGACGAAGTCGCGGGCCACAGCTAGTAATATATAAATTATTAAAATATGGTTGCAAAATCTCCTGATTGGCTTAAGTAGCCTTAGCCTCGTAGTAGTCACAAGATTATAGTTTGCATGTTATGATCATAGTATAAAAAATGTACTGAATTATACTAATATCGAAAAATGTTGGTAGCTAAAAACATTTCAGTTGGTACAATAACTAATATTTATGTTTTATGATATACAGGAGTAGGTAAGTTGAATAATATTGAAACAGAACTTAACTAATCTACTTTTACAGTTCTAGATTTTTATTAAAATTAACTTACCCGCTGTAGTTCCAAAGAGTGGTTGTAGAACCTAAGAAGCTTATCCACCAGTGGTTTGACGGCACGCCAGGCCCTCTCCTGGGTAATAGTCGAGGGATCGGCTATAGCTTCCCTTATCTCTCTCCCTGCGCCCTTGTAACACTGGATTTCTTCAAGTATCTTATCCGAATCAAACAGAACTCTCTGCACTTCCTCATAAACATCCCGCTCCGTATCTGTAGGTGCTGCGTTCTCGAAATCCAAAAATATATCGTAACGGGGCGACGAACAACAGTTCGAATCGTCTCTAGCCAAAAGACTCAACAGCTTTCCCATTTCGATGAACACAAATCACACTTTTTAAATTTAATATAAATACCTCCTGGATAGCACGGACTGCATTGCCCGGAAATGTCTAATTGTGTATGACAATATATATATATTATTGTTAAAACTGTCGTACGAGTTATTATTCACCGCCACAGTTTATTTCATGTCTTTATTGTTAGTCAGTTTTATTTAAAAATAATTTATATTTGAAAACTTCAATATCTCGCCCTACCCCACCGACTAAAACGCGACTGAAAACTATAATCAAGAATGACAGTGACTGTGACTTGTGAGTACTTGAGTAGGTAGTGACTGCCCTCATCTTCGTTTACACAGACTTGTATAGAATACCGATTAATCAAACGTCCGGCCGCAAATCGCAATAGTGAAGTACAACTTACCGGAAAAACCAATACCAAACGGGACCAACACCGACGCAAATGACAAATATTGGACCAAATGTAAATGTATTTCATCTATGGTTGGTCAAAAATATGACCTCTTTTTTTAGCTCTTTATGCTCCTGAGTAAATATTTGTTATAACGTGTAACATTCTCTCAGTGAAGTATTGTAGGTTTTAAAGCCCACTTCACATTCGCGCCGCTCTGTAAACACGAACGTGAATGTGGATGGCTTTCGCACCCATTTACGGCTTTCACACCTGTTCACGCCACAATTCGGTGGAGTCTGATTGTGCTTATTTCTTTAAGCAAGACGTGACGTAAAATAAGATTTTCTTATATCCAGTTATAGGAATAATAGAAAAATAGCAGTGCATATTGCAGCGTCCATTATCGACCAGTGTGCGAACTAAACTGTGGACAATAGCGAGTGTCGGGAACATGTGTTCACGATGACTTCAAGGCATAATTACGACATGAATTCACACCGTAAATCACGGAGTCTGGAGGCTCTGGAGCCGTCTTGGAGCCATCTTAGCATCTGTATTCATAGTACTTTTTGTCTGTTATTATTTAATTATCTGTGGTTTCTCCTAAGGCGCGAATATCAATATATACGAAAAAAGTCCATAGCGTTTCGTTTTTATCGTCCATTTCGTTCTTATTTCGTTAATAATCGCAGTTAAGTTAATGTAAAGTACTTATTAAAATGGATTCATGAAAGGTATTTATCGTTTCAGTTTTTAGCTTTTACGCCAACGTATCACACAAAATAACGATGAATTAGTACTTCTTTAATCTTTTCTTAATCTAGGACATATTGTTTTAACGTTTAATAATAGAATCCCAAGGTATCATATTATCTACATTGAATTTAACAAAAACACAAAACTGAATACATCAACACTAGCTGATACCTAACATTTTTTTTGAAATTAATGCTGTAACTTCGGCGCCTACAGTTTGTTTTTAATTCTTTGTTAAAAAAAAATAACATACCTACCGTATGTAATAAAGTTAACTCATTTTAATCTAAATAAAATCTATCGAAAAAGTTGTAAAATTAAAAAAAATTGGAAACAGTGTTATACTTCGTGTTTTTATTTTTTTCAAATCAATCCCTATAACTTCTCTCCTGTATTGTTCAAGAGATCTCAGAAGTTTATACAATATTTATTTAAGTTTATAAATCGTTTGAGGGTATGTAAAACTGCAGCATGTTCGGTTCTTGCCCTAAAGCCCTCTCTGCCGTAAGAGGAGTCCCGTTGCCAGCAGTGGAGACAATAATGTCATAGGTGATTGATGATGGTGACATTGAAAAGGTATATATTAAAAATAGGCGTCAAGTATTTTAAATTGTTATTTTTTTTAATATTTTTGTACCTATTATGCTATGAAAGTAAGTTGTAGCATTTCAGCAAACACTAAAAACTAAAAATCCTACATAACCTGTAGGATTTTTAGTAGATCGATATTTTTAGTCGTAATTATTTATTTTTAACTATTTAAATTCAAAATTCATTTATTTCAAGTAGGCCTAATACAAGCACTTTTGAAACGTCAAGTCTGTCTGTGTGTAGTGACTCTACCACCGGTTCGGAAGGCAGATTCTACCGAGAAGAAGCCGGCAAGAAACTCAGCAGTTGCTTCTAAATATTTTACTAAATGTACCTCTCATTAAAATTAAAACCAAATCATAGGCATTTATTGATTTAATTTATCATAGGTGTATAACATCGACACATTGCCATTTAACAATACAGTTGTATTTTACAAATAAATTTTAGTATTTACAAAATTCATTTTAATTCCCATACATCTACCACATAAAAGATATTCTCTTTAAGCTTGCTTATGAGTAATATTGAGTTATTACTCTACAATATATGATAACATTAGATACTATTTGTTTTGTACAACAACAACGCATTCAACCAGAACCGGATTAAGGAATTGGGCTCTTATACACTACATTACACAAACGGTGTTGCAATTTTAGTTTACTTTTCAAGGGTCCATAATAAGGAGGGATTTTTTTTTTTTTTTTTTTTTTATTGTAGTGTGTTTATCTACTACTTATAATAAGGACCTTGTGCACAAGACATTTCTGAACCATGCCCAGGACTTGTTTGCCAGGCAGACAGGCCTGCACTGTTTTGTGACATTAACAATTGAACAAAAACAACAATCAAATAATACAATTTTAGTATTGATTTATGATGACTTATTTATGAATTTATAATAATATTATATATTTTTTAAATTGTGGGCATGGAATAATGTTACGGTGGTTTTTTTTTGCACACCTAATAGGCAGAATGTGTTTGGCTACAATTTTATATCTTATGAATGTACTTTCTTGCAATAAATGAATTTGAATTGAAATCTTTGCTTTTTGAGAAGGAGGCTTAAATGTTGCGTACTAGATGGTGCTTACAGTCGTAATAAGAGTGATATAAAGCATCAACGGGACAGGAACAACCAGCAAAGCACTGTAATTGCCTCAGAAATGTTGGTTCAAATTCCGCCAGTTCTTAAAATTAAATATGCATTTTAAATAGATACCACCCAAAACATGAAATTCTCATTAAGTAACAAATTACTGCTATAATGGAGTCTAAGGATGATATCAAAGATAACGTAATGCAGTAAGAGCCTATAATAGGTATAGTAAGTCTCATATATATCACATGATGTACTGATGCTGAATAAACAAAATCCATCACTACTCACATGTAAGCTTAGTTTAAGATTTCAATTACACACGCATCATTGAGTAAATATAACATTTATATTAACATCATTTTAAGAGAGAGAATACATGCATATTATCAATTAGGTATCTTAATTTTTATAATTATGTTATAATTGTTAAAATAAACATTACTCGAATTAAAGTGAATGGAAACGTTTAGTAAAAAACACAAATTGAATAAAAAATAAATACCAAAATTAAAAGGTTCACAAAATACAAATTCAGGAAAAACTAGAGACTAACAAATCCTTTTTTAATCCGGTACTGCATTCATTCATCATTAAGGAAACAAAACATTACCTTATGGTGTTCAATGATCATTATAGTAACAGAGTAGGTAAAATTCGTAACACAATGATAAAACCTAGTTATATAATATATTTATGTGTATTTAATTCTACTGGTCATATATTTGTAAATAACTTGTTATTTATAAATATACGAACATGCCTATGGTTTGAACATGTTGTTATCGTACCGACTCTTTAAGTTAAACCCAAGATTAGAAGTTCTAAGCCCTGTAAAACGTTACCTACAATAAATAGAGAAAATGTGGACAGAGCAACTTACAACTTATCCGCAACAACGTTATCAAATCATTGCTGACTACAAATAAATAATAAATAAACTATTAAACTTATCAATACCGTATATTTTTAAAGATCAGTCTAACATTCGTTACTTTACAATTTTATACTTATTTTTCTTTTAAGGCTAAGGCCTGTCCTTATATGTAATAAGGCCTTATCAGATTCGTCCACTTTGTTAGTTAAAGTGTCAAATTGAAATAGCTTAATAACTAAGAAAACCAATCTATAAAAAGTGCGTAAAAGATCCCAAAAAATTCTCACCTTATTTGTGTAAAACTTAAGTTCGTAGGTAATTCCCTCAGATCAAATACCGAGCTTTGCATAGCTATGAATATGTAACAGTACTTATCAGTAGCTCTGATAAAGTCTAATGAGCTTTATTTTTCTAAAGATATTTAATGACGATCTAGTACCAAGGCTTCTTTGTAAATTTTGTTGTTATTAGTCCTAGGTTGTGCCTAATGTATTTCGTACATAAATAATAATAGGTTACTAACAAATAGGTACCCGCTAGTATATTTTAACTAAAAAAGGGTGGCCCAGTACTTTGCTTAGTTTTCGTATTGAATTTTCATTGAAGTATACCATAAAATTTAAATGAAAAAAACTTACATAGTCTTACAAACTCTATAAAGGACTTTAAACTAGGAAATACTTTAGGTACATATAAGTGCTTCTTATACTGTCAATTACACTCATTATTAAAAATACATCTAGTATTTATTAGTTTGTTTTTCTGAAATTAGGTAGTTAGGTACTGTAAAACTTGCGCATCAACTTTTTGTACTTATGTATAAGAAAATACGCAGTGCATGCTGGAAAGGGCGATTAGGAATAAATTGTATCACTCATACTCTATTTCGAGAAATGATTAATTATACCTATAGTATCCAGTTTTATAAAAGTAAAGAAAGAAGAATCATACTTAATTGCAAATGAAATCGCATTTACACGCGTATGGGCCTTTTTGTTGGTGCCATACTAATCTGTGACCATGCTTGGCTTTTAAAGTAAACACAGCTGATGTTATGGTTGTCACTGCGTATTTTTTATAACAACATCCTATTTCTGTAAAAGTATTTATCTCAAGGAAGATTGTGTGGAGCAAAAGGTTTACATTATAATGAGTATACCCAAATACAACCGGCTTAGTTACACCCTTTCCTAGCCCTTGTAGTACGTTAGGTATTGCACGAAAACGAGATAGCAAATAATTTAAAAATCACGCTTAGCAATCCAGAAGCACACAAAACACTGAATGTGACCTAATTCATAGGAGGCCAAAAGACAATTATTTTATCATCAAACGTTAATCGTGTAATAGTTTATATAGATATTAAATTGATTGTGATTTGCGGCAACATTTTCGTCAATACAAAGTTACTAAAGTTACTAATTGAACTGACATGATTATTGTATTGATTGTCTTATGGCCACCATACACAACAATATAAATTCCTATTACAAATAACATCTACATTTATCTACACGTCTTGCTAATTTCGAAAGTCTTAATTATTTGGTGTAAAGATCCGCCTTAGTCTATTTAAATAATTAAAAGTCAAGGGTTTAATCAGAATAGTCTATTTAAAATCGCTGCAACAGCACGGAAATTTTATCACACTCCTTTTTCTATAAGTTATTCATACAGGCATTCAAATAATAAAAAGAGATCAATCAATTCGATTTAATAAAATTTAAACTCTTAAATGATTAGTAAGTCAAGATCAAATTTAACGTGCATGATAATTACTTACTTTACTGTGAAGACCGCTGGTAGAATTGTTTAAGAGTAAGACAAGATTTGAATTTCGAACATTAAATTATCTTAATCGTGCATATAGGATAGTTAAATTTAGCTAAAACAAATGCTGGTGTAATGTAAACTTAGTACAATTAAATTTATCATAAAAGATACACTCGAATTATGGACACGTATCCAAAGACAATTCTTTCATCGAATAGGTTTGTGTTACTATACGTTCTAAGTAAGATGCGGTGGTACGAGTGTTGAGGCAATAAACGTAATTTAATTTCTATCATTAACATTAATGGATCTAACCTATCCGTTCATGCCGCAACATCAGTGCATATCCAACACAAATTCTTTGTTAGTCAATACAGCTGACAAAGAATTTGAACAACCATGGAAACGATTTAACACGAGCCATTTGAAAAAGACGCTCAACGAAAGTATTTGAGAGCAGAGACAAGAAGAAACTTTTCGATGAAAAGATCAGAGTCCAAGGCTGCAATATGTGCCGCTCTCCCTACGAGTGCGCTGGCTGTGTGCGGAAGAGCATGCTGGACGTCATATCGTACTACCGACACAGATGAGGCGCGGGCGGCTAACGGAGATACCATGTTGTGTACCTGAGGGCAGTTAAGAAATACTTAGCGGGATATCGTATTTAAATTTTGTCTATTGATGTCAAAACAATCACTCAGCAATCACCGATGCGAATATGTTCATATTATGATGCAGGCCAAAGTTCAAGTATAGTAATTTACTTGAATTTAGTTTTGACTAGGCAAACCAGCTGCTCCAGGAGGTGTTAAATCTAGACCAATCCACGAGGTAATATTTCATGGTTTAGTTCTAAATATTTATGCAGACTATTTGCGGGTTGCATGATCCTTGATATTTGGTGAGTGGCAATGGGCTAATAAATAAACTGTTACTATACTTGTTTTAAAATGCATGAGCAGCAAAATAAATAGCATAGACGTATTTCAATATTTTATGAAAAGCCTAACTTAAAAGCAACTTTTACTACATTTTGTATAATAGTTATTGTAAGCAAATTAAAAGACAATGTCATACCATTTCACGATAGGCCTGTCCTAATAAAGATGTATCCTTAGCAGCAGCTTTGCAAAGTTCCAATCTTGCAGAATGTAAGGGCACATATCTGTCCTGCCCTGAACCACAAAGCAGGATATGTTTGAACTGATGCAATTGACTCCGTTCACTAAGACGGTAGAGGAAAGACCGTCGAGGATCGGGCGCATCACGAAGAGACAGCTGGAGAAGGGAGCCGGATTTCTTCCATTTCTGCATAAACCACATTCCTGAAAATATATTCAGATTATTTATACACTTTTGGACACTAAAGCAAAGCGAAATAATAATTCATACTAATACTTCAATAGTCCCAATAAAGCTGAAGAGTTAATTTTTTTTTTAACGTGTAAATCATTGCATTTTATGGCTATATTCTAAATATTACGACTCGTCGCGGGTGGCTGTAACGGCTGAAAAAGCAGTGATTGAAACTTTTGTATGGGAATTATTTATTTATTAAAAGTTATACGCGAACGAAGTATGATTTTGTTTCTTAAAAGATTACGTATTGAAAACGTGCCCACAGTTGCGTTGCGCTTTGATTTGTACTACTCAATTTTTTTCCCTACATTCATAAAAACCTTTTGCAAAATACTAGTACTATAACTATTGATTTCATAATTAAGGGCTTATTTTATAGAAATTGGAGGGTTAAATATAAATTCGTATATTCTGTACCTGCATTCACAAGACCACTTGAATTATATAACGTTCCTAAATGTGGTCCACTCAATGACAGGAATGTATGCAACTTCCCCAAAAACGGCTTCATTTGCGGTCGCGCCAGCGCTGACCTTATTATAATAGTACCCAATGAATGTCCTACAAAACTAATTCGTGCTGGCTCGCTGGAATTTTGTATGTGCGTCACAATTTCTTGAATCAATCTGTAAATATATATTCGTTAATCTGGTCTTATGTTCCTAATTTTTATTTATAATACAACATTAAATACAATACATTAAAGCCTAGTGGGTAAGGCGTTGGCTTCCGTTAGGGGGGGGGTGTATTTCCTCAGTTCTAACCTTTTTTGTTGTATGCATTTTTATTATCAAATGCTGTAATGGTGAAGAAAAACATGGTAAGGAAACCGGCATTCCTGCCAATCTGCAATTGGGCAGCGCGTCGGACTATGGCCTTCTCGTTCTGAGGAGAGACCCGTGCCCCGTACTGAGCCGAATGATTATGATTATTAAAAATACATTACCTATCAGTCATTGTGTCGAAATCCGAGAATGTATCGCCCTGATTCCTTTCAGACATAAGGAAGTCTAATCGAGCCCCAGGCAACCCTAGTTCTAAATATGTTTTCACTAGACGAAGGTCTGCCGCATTTCCATCCAATCCATGGACGCATATTATGAGATGTAGACCTAAAACATGAGCTTGAATTTAAAAAAACGGGTTTCAGTTTGAAAGCTATAGGTAACTTTTGTTAAACCTTACCTTCAGGATTAAACATTCTGTATTCATCACTGATATGGAAGTACGGTAAGGAGTTTTCAACTGGAGGAAAATCGGAGTATATTGCTCCGGGATATTTGACGCTTTGTCTAAATTCTTCTCTACATTTTACGAATAGTCTTTCCGATTCAGCTAAACCGAATATGCTGATCAGATTACTTTGCCGTGGTTCTGAAATAAACTTGTTCTAAATACTGTGATAAAATAAATATTTTTATTTTATTTTGGGTATATTTTTTTGTAAAATAAGCAAAGTAGTTACATGCAAGGGAAAAAGTATATTGAATCACCTACTTTTATTATTACCATGTTCGCTTCTGCTCGCCAATTCTCCCGTGCTTTGGCTTTTATTAAGCGTGCTAGCTGAAGTTGTGGCAGCAGCATTCATGGATTGATGAGGCCTTAATTTTCGTCGCTCTATAACTCCTGGTTCAAGACCAATGGGAAAGTGTTAGTTTAAAGCAAAAGCATGAATAAGTTGTTAAAAAAAAAAAACATTAAATCAACCATTATTACCTTCGCAAACATGATATAATGGATTATCTAGTTGTAGCGTTGTAGGTTGTGCTGCTTTGCGTGGAGTTCTTGAAGGCGTCGATGATTTACTGCTGCTCCGACTTACCATTGGAGATTTAGATGGTGGATCCTGAAGATATTGTAAATAGCGTTATTTCCTTTTAATAAAAATAGTTATTTATGAATGTCCACGGAATAACCTACCTTAAATTCGTCAGGCGGTGGCGGTGCGTCTCTAAATTGTTGAGGAGGTGGTAAGTGTTCATAATCATTGTCACCACTGAATTGGCTTAAATTTACTTCGGATTTAGCTTTACCCTGATAATTCTGAATAGATGCGATGGGTCCAGCTGGACTCTGGCGAGTTTTACACGAGCGATCCACTGCAAGATTTCGTATTTCGGCGGCTATTAATTTTTCGGTATATTCGATTCGATCTTTTAGCTTCGTTTTGTTTATTGTATTGGATTTTGCAGGTACAGCAGGCTGTGCAGTAGATGGTATTTCTTTTCTTATATATGGATGCAAGTTGTCACTTACTGTTTGTGATTTTTTAACGGTTGGTTCATTTGAAGTTTTGTTTATAGAACTGTAAGTATTACCTTGAATAGCACTAAATGAATTATGCCTCTGATTCACTTTACTAGTATTCGGTTCAGCATATTGTTGAAAACAACTAGCTGTGCATGTATCTGAGTTGCAACCTGTATCAATTCCGTTAGTATGCATCATTTTATTATATTCACACTGACTGTCAGTGCAAATAGAGTCACTACATATTGTACATTCTTCACAAACTTCTTTATCACAGCATTCAATTTTTTCAGTTGAACTGCTTTGAGCAGCTTTGACCGCTAATTTAAGTAAACGTTCCCGAAGTTGTTCACCGTTAAGGGCAGTTCTTTTAAATTCACTTATTTTTTCGCCATCTTTTTTTCGTTTATCAATATTATCTTCAAATTTCTTGTTGGGTATTTTGGTGGAAATAGTGTTACTGGCAGAAGGAAAGTTTTGATTCAATTGACAACTACCATTATCAGGTGAGGATGGCCCTGAGCTACGCCCACTTGAAACCCACCCACTTTGTTCGCTCAAACTCGAAGTTGAACTTTTGCTTTGTTTATCATCTTTGCTTAAGAAATTCTCAGGTGGTAATATTTTAAAGTCTTTGTCATCTATGTTCAACGGCGGTGATTCAAAAGCTGGCGGTGGAGCTAAGTTTGGTAAAGACTCCGAGCCGAATGTATTATTCAAATTAGGTTCTTCAATGATTGAAGCAGCACTTCTACAATGTCTCAATTCCGAACCATGGTCGAGACTATAAGGTACACTTGTCGATGACTCTAATCTTCTGAGTTCAAAAGGTATGCTTTCATCACTAGAAGATGATGCAGCCTCTGACATAAGTTGAGTCATTTTTTCCGAGGGTTTGTGCTTTGAACGTCTTTCTGGCTTACCACTAGATCTTCCGCTTTTAGGTGTCGTTCCGCCAGATTTGGGAGTAGCTAAACCTGATCTGGGAGTTATGCCGCCAGATTTTGGAGTAGCTTTACCTGATTTTGGAGTACCTCTATCTGATTTAGGAGTACTACGATCCGATTTAGGTGTTTGTCGATCAGATTTGCTGTCTCTTGATTTAATAGAATGATGGCTACTCAGAGAATCACGACTTGAATTCACTTTCATATTTTCTTTTCCACTTGTATTTAATTTAGAGTCCTTAGACCGACTTTTCTTATGTCTCACGGATGGTAATTTAGAATGAGGAGTTGATGGTGGTGTTTTTGAATACGTTGATTTAGATGTTCCGTCACTGCTTCTATCTAATGTCATCACGAAACCACTATCGTCGCTACTTTTACTGGATTTCTTTTGATAGTTCTGGATTAGGCTACCTGTATTAAAATCATAGCTCCAGTCTCCTTTTTGGAGATAGTAATTCAATTCATGCCTCAATTGATTGCGAGTGGCTTCAATGTCAATTTGCTGATTCTCAACGTTCTGGTGAAACATATGTGTTGAGTTTGATCTATGAACATGTTTATTAGAAACTAAGTTGCTCTGATCAGTCACTTGAGTTTTTCCACTAACTGGTGGGTAAGAATTTCGAGGAGGCAACATAGGACGGGGTAAATTTACACTATAGCCTCTTTGGAATTCTAATGGATTACGAATAACGTTATTCACTGGTATATTACCCTGATTACCGAAAGTGTAACCATAAATTTGATTAGCGTTACCTTTAATTGTACCATCATATTTATATCCTACACTATGAAACACTTCATTATTCATCCCATGAACGTTCTGTACATTAGAATTGCACGGATTTTTATATTTTTCTCTAAACTCATTAATGTTTCTTCTGTAATCATCGCCTTTAGATCCACAACGTGTCGTCGTATTAGTGGGATAAGCTGTTGTTGTAACGCTTCTTGGTAGAGTCGTGGGCTTTATTGGCTGTGCTGAAGCATAACTTTTTTGATAATTATTAACAGAAGTGTTTGAACTATTCTTAACATTTTTTGACAACGTCTGTACACTAACTGGGGTAATTTGTGACACTCTTAACTGATCCAAAGATTTACTATGTCGAGCAGGTAGGGTACTTACTCCACTGGTGATTTCATGTTTTTGTTTAAAATGCGCGCTGGGATCCAATTTATCATTTCCCAAGCGGGACACGTTAACATTGCTTTTTGTTGCATTAATGTCTAAAAGGGTTGAAGCCGAATATCTTGACATTTGTTGCCCTTGTTGTATGGGGCACGAGGAAAAGAAGTTGTTTGGTGGTAATTGAATTTCGCTTATTTGGTTATTCTGTACAATATATCTATTTCTACCAGTTAATTCTAATTGCTTATTATGGGGTTTGTTCATTTCTACAACATTTTGTTTTACTATAGTTCTTTTAGGGGACCCTCTAGAAGATTTTTGAGGCGCTAGTGTCAAAGTAGCTCGTACTACGTTTGTGCTTGATTTGGGGGTATCGAATTCTGGTTCCAGGACGTCTATCATGTTCTTGGGCAATGACAAAGTGACCCTTGATGCTTCAGAAGAAGGTCTTCTAGAATCCATAATTGAACTTACGCTGCACGCACAGTCTTCTCTGACAGGTTCAGAACATAGAAAAGGATCTGAAATTAATAAAACAGTTTTTTGAAGTTGTTGTCAAATGTTTATATTAGTGAAGTGTGGTAAATATAAAGAAATTTAAATTTGCTACGATAAACCGAATACGCACCACTTCCAGATTTATTTGCGTTGGAATTTAAAAACGATCGCCTTCTTGCGAATTCAGCTGTGTCTTGATACCTAGAAATGAAAAACAATAATTTTATTAATCTACGTTAAATTAATATAGGGTTTTCTTGAAGTTTTTGGAAGTACTATATAAAGATTATGATGTAAAAATATTTAGTACCTGTCTTCGAATATGATAGGCATGATATGCGGATCGCCATCAAGCGCGATGCAATGTACAGGAAGGGGCGGCAAAAGCGCAAGATAACGTGACCTTCGGGCTGCTTCGCCTACGCTTTGATATGATTGGTAATTGCTGTCGTAGCAGCCTGCCAGCGAATGCCGAGGGTTATCAAGCACGAAAAAGCACTCCGAGAAACGTTTAATGCTGAAACATTTGGAAAATATTTATTTAGTGATGACAGTAGTGAAATATTTAGTGCACAAATTAAGTTCTAGGTCAGGATCACTCTTGACTCTCACATATATATATATATATATAAACAACAATTTCTAAGCAAGATTACTAGGATAACCATCCTAGTAATCTTACTTAGAATGTTATATATACCTATCTAAAATAATATATTCAAGTATATGTATCGTTTAGATTATATCCTACTAGTAATACCTAATATCAGTATACAAACTTAGGGTTGGACTGGTTGTATACATATGCTCCTTGCTTTGAATTGCATTCCTACCTTACTTTCTAAATGAGTAGTAAAGTTTTACCGTAATGCATGATGTCTTGCTGCTAGTGCGTGATGTACGTGCGGTCGGTCGGAAGTGTGGTGCAGAAAGGCGCGCCACCTTAGCGTCACCTCTGCACATAGCCTTGCAATATCGTGCGCTGCTCCCATTGCCCATTCTTCTTCTTCGCCTGCTTCGGATTTCTGCAAGTGAAGCAAAAATGAAATTAGTTTAAAATACAGGATTTGAAATCCAGATTTTAATATTTACCTTGCCTATATCGCTTAGGTCCTTTATTCGTTGCGCAACCTCGCCAACGATAGAGTTAGAAGTAGATTCTTCAGGTGTTAATAATACCCCCGTTGAGCCGCATACTGTCAGTGCGCTTTGTAAGCCTTCAAGTGACCCGAGGAGAATGCCGCAAACTTCAGCGTGGACTTGTCTGTAACACGTTAAACATTTCAGTGTATAAAGGCGTCTAGCTTTAATTCCCTTCTAACTTTAAAATCCTTTACTTCCTCTTTTTAAATTTAACCGCATGAATGCTCCTGAGTTGTTTTGATCGCATAAGAATAGCTATAGCTTTACAGACCTGGACAGGAAATGCCCCAGAGTAAACCGGAGCGTTTAGCTCAATAAATAAGCATACAACGAAATAAAAAAACCACAAGTTACACGAAATTAGGTATAACGTGCCTATAGAAACACCATAACATAATAAACAGAATAGCACAAGCTTGACTACTACCATAGGTAAATAAGTGCATTCTGTATTAGCCGTAATTACACAAATATTATTGGGAAAGCATTCATAAAATTTAACAAAATGTTATACTGAGGTCAGTCTTTTTGATCTTAATTTTAGTAGGTACTAGTACGGAAACGATTGACTTAACGTATACATTGTCAGATAAACGGAATAATACCTGGCATGCGCAATTTTGCTTGAATTTCCGCCGGCACACTTTCCAGTCGACCCGAACAGAATGTTCTCTAAGCTTCCTGAAGCGTTAAAGTTTGACCCCGCACTTTTCATCAATTTGCCCCACTGTTTACTAGAGCGGGGCGTGCTGTAAGTGAAACGATACTTTGTTCTCATAATATAATATCAGGCTGTTTGTTTTAAAAACTTTTGGACTTCCTCTGCAACATTCTTTTAATAATAATATATGGAACGAGTAAAAAAGTTACCATCTATTATAGAATACAAATTATCGTGCTTATAATAAAATTATCATAAAAAACATATTATTTTGGTCGGTATGCTCGATTATTTGAGAAATCGCCTGAGCTTTTCATGAATTAAGAAACTGAGCAGCACACATACTAGCTCAAGAATGAGGGTCCCGGGTTGGTTTGAGACAACAGGCATTCCGATCAAAATAAAACGTTATAATAATCGTATGGTTTCGAACTTTATAGGCATTATTTCAGTATTGGCATATTTCACATTCGTCCGCAAAAGGAAGCTTTGATGTGATATGAAACATCCATTAAAAACCAATACAATTTTCTAAGAATTTTAAAATTACAGCGAATAAAAAAGAACCCACTGTAGAGTTCTTGAAGTGACTATGGCTATGTATAAAATGTGATGAAAGTGAAACTCTAAAATTTAAATACAGAGATGGTTTTTCTATTATTAGGTATGAACTTTCTAATAAATAATAGAAAATTTACTAGGAACAGCAAGTTTTAAGGCTCCGATACTCAGTAGTACATTCAAGTCGAAAACGTAAGAACTTACAATCATTGTATGAAGGTATTGGTATTACCAAATGCACTTCGTACCCAGTTCAGAATTCAAATCCATAGAGAATCGGAGCCCTGGTCTTGACTTCACAAGACAATCATTATCCTTGAAGATTTATTTAAGCGTATTATCCGTTATGTATAGATCATGGGTTTCATGTAACGTTTGCTGCTACCCAACCTAATTTATTACTTCATTTCAAACTAATTTATTATTTAACATATAGAAAAATAAATTTAAAAATAGAAATTTAGTGTCATGGGCTAAGATAACTTAGAAATCGAACTCGAGCTTCTATACTAAGTCCCAGAACACTAGGTACTTACCAGCTTTGAACGTAATGCATAATGCTCTTTCTGAATAAAGACATGTAACAAAACAATTTTGTTTTATCTGAGAGGAGTGCACGTCAAACCTTACAGAAATATGTGTCAAAAGAATACTTCAAGGCGGGAAGTTATTGTAGTAGAATCCACTTTGCATTGTGTTCCGTTGCAATGTGAAACTCGTCGACAATGAATGAGAAGCTATTATGTTAGTTCGAGCTATGCTTGCAATCGACACGGTTTGTAATCGCGATATAACCTATTTATTTATATGCTCTTATATACTTAACATGTTAAGTGACATCGTAAATAAAACCGATTCCTAATTGAGTGTTTGTAGGGATAATTCTTCTTCAGATCGGCTTGCTTAGAACTCCTATGTCTTCAGTTTAATTTGTAGAATTAAGTAGGTAAAGAGGTACCTAAGTTTCAACATCATCTGCCAGTAATGTTAAAACCGTATAAATGTTTAAAAAAGTACCTACTTAGTAAATATTCCCGTGGTAGGGATACAAAAATCGAATTGAGTCTACCTGCAGTAGTTATATTGCAATGTAAATGATGTAAACATTTTGCACTATTTTTGACGTTAAGCTAGATAGTTGTATGTTGATAGACCATTCTTGATGGAAAGACGGCCTTGATTACGGAAGTCGCAGCATGATCAAGAGTTGGAGGCACGCAGTATAAAACGGCAGAGAGTTGAAATTTCTACAAGAGGCCAGATAAGAAGGCCAGGCTCCAGAGGACGTCATTCGGTTGAAACGGAGAGTTCGTTGACGAAGTGTACCACTGATTAAGTTATTACTGACTTAATTAAAATTTTTGGTTAAGGCTATTTCTGAGATTATCGGTTTCAAATATAAGTATACGAGTATGTCAGTTTAAGATAATTTTAATTGGCACTTTTCAAGAAATCTGATGTAACTTACTTGATATACGGCTGATGTAAGGCTACTAAGCTTGCATGGATGGTGACAGAGACAGCAGAAAGATGGAAGTAGTCGAACAGAACTGGGAGGTGGTAGTGGAGCCCCTGTGCAGGCTGGAAGTGCAGCTTTAGCACGCGACAGGAGACTGCCGTTAGGGTGCTCGATTGAGCTCCCTCACTGCACCATAGTTCCACTGCCAAACTCCATTCCGCTCTCTCTAATGAATCCTTAAGATTACGGCTATCAACTGCAATGAAAATTGTATTGATCAAAATAAACTCCCTACGACTTTTGAATTCTTTACTTGGAATAAAAAAAAAAATGTAAAGCTAACATAATTGGGCTGTAATTAGGTTTAGGTGGCTTTAACACGTTTGATCTCTTGCAAGCATACGATATTTTGATACCGCGACCGCCAGTGCAAGTTTGATTCGTGAAATTGGATTCAAGTGCACTTTTAAAGTTGCTTCTCAAATTGCAGGATTTGTGGAATAAACTCTGATCCTGATTATAGATGTGTATTGCATTTTATCTATAGAATATTGCATGTATCAAGGATAGAGCCGTATTTATGAACAGGTAACAATAAATAAAGTAAGTAATATTCAACTAGTGGTCTAACTCCACCTAAAAAAAAGTCCTATTGTCTGCGAGATCGAATTCGTGTCTAAGGACAAAAGGCATTTAATGGCATGAAATAAACAACAACGGTGGGTCAATCTCCAGAGATTTTCCAACTATGCTCAAGATATTATAAAGCTCAGATATGTGCGCTCATATAGGTGCATTGCCTAGTATCTTACTCTCATAATCCGCTTCCGTCCCAGTGGGGTTAGACAACGCCTTTTCCTCTTAGAGATTGAAAGCTTGCTCAGGATTCAAAGCATTCACTTAAATGATTCACGTAGTACATAATTACTTAATATTTCTATGTTTAGCAAAAAGGGAAAGGAATGTTTTGCAGATAAATCAGAAAAAAACTTCCCTAGTTTACAATGAGCTCTTTGTGTTTAGAAAGTAGGACGTTTTCAGCTATTAGGTCACATGCTTGGCAAACATCCAACGTCGCTGTTAGTCGTCCTGGTTTATCTTTCATTTCGGAAAATGCTTCCGAGCCACTAGGTAACTTGTTTTTGTAATGGCAGTCATTAAAGCCTTAAGCCACGAGCGTGGAAATGACTTGAGATAACGAAAGTCAGTTTTTGCTGCTTCGATAGCATATTTTAGCGTTGATGGCTAATGGTTAACAGAGTAAAAATTGCGCACCGCTATGAGTTTTCATATGTGAGCCAATTCCTCATAATGGTTGCCTGGAAGAAATCACTATAAGTGATAAGGCCTGCATTATTAACTATAAGGTGAGATCGCAGTGAAGGGCTAACTTGTAGTGGATTAATAAAAATTGAATGAGTTTCGAGTTTTAGTTAAACTTTAGTTCGGAAAGATCGGAAGTGATGTAATTCTATATATAGCAGCCATATATAAAGCTCCTTAAAACTCCCTGACTTATATTCAATTTGAAATCCAGCTAACTGCATTACAGCTGCATAACCAACGATGTATGCTTCCCTCCGTTTAGTTTCCAGAACTTTGAAACTTCATGTATCGGTTGTGGCGAATGCAAAGTTTATTAGAATATATCACAAAGAGATCTCAGCGTGAAACATGATGCCAATAAAGTTGTTATCTTCTTATACAAACAATAATAATGAACTAAGGCTAATATATATAAGGCTATGATAACATACTTATATACTGTTTTTTTTATTGCACAACAAGTTAGCCCTAGACAGCAATCTAACCTGGTAGTAAGATATGATTTAGTCTACGATGGTAGCGGGCTAACCTTTTAGGGAGTATGGTAGTCATACCAATCCCCCCAATCGGCTTCTAACTTATGTTAACGGTACACGCCTTTGTTACACAAATTTAATTGACTTGTCCCTTTGTAGTTTTTGTCTCTTTTATTTATTTTTTTCTTGTGTGCAATAAAGTATTTTTGAGTGATTGATTGAAATTGCAAAACAATTAATAATACCAACCCATTTTTTAAGTATCAGACTCTGTTAGTATTCTTTATATCTACTGTTAGGTATACATTTGTTTATCCCGATATGAGACCTCGCTTTTGCAAATATACTTATATTTACCATACATCTGCTTGTTGATTATAACACATAGGCATCATATAAAACGTAAATTTCGGTAAACATTTATAAAAACTAGTTCATAAAAAAATGAGTAGGTATTAGAAGTTCACTACGAAAACCCAGTCTTGTGATAAAAGTATCAATTCAAAAATGCATGCTGGCGACTTTCAGACAGGACTTCGACAGGAAAATAACGCAAAAGTTAAAAGGCTTTCTTTTCACTGTGTGTTGAGCCAAGGTGTAAATTCACCTAAGTATGCTCGCTAACGTCTCTTCGCTCGGAAAAATATGACAACAATATCGATTCTGATATTGTAACACGTAGGACCTTCAAACACTCAAGTCGACACACGGTCAAGGTGAGCAAGGTTAGCATATTGAGAATTTCTTACCTAGCAAATGAGCTCTAAAATGCACTATGTCACGCAACGTGACCTCCTCGTTCCTGTACATAATTTGGAAGGCTCTAGAAGCAGCGATGCCTCCCATGAGGGAGGCGTTAGCAGCGGGCCTGCCAGTCCGCGCGGCGCCATTGCCGCTCGACACCGTCGCCTCGATGTGAACCGGCACCTTTGGTGACACGCGCAAACTCACGCGCACTTGGTAAAGTCTGCAATAAAAAATTCGTCATTACTATCATGAAGCACTCCATAGACTAAATATTATGAATTATATATATATATATATATATGCATATATATATATGGTGGATTAACACCATATATATATATATATATATATATATATATGGTGTTAATCTATAAACTTTTAGATAGTCTTGCCTCTTTTTCGGGGTAATAGAATCGGGAGTACGCAAACGTGCACGCTTGAAAATTCTCCCATATTATCAAAGGCGTAAGATATGTACCAATCTGCATTTGGTCAGCGTAGTGAACTACGGCCTCAACCCTTCTTATTCTGAGAAGAGATTTGTGTCATGTCGTGGGCCGGTTATAGGTTATAATATGATGATGATGATGATGAAAACATTCATTGAAATCAATGGGTAGTTACGACGCTATGATACCATAGGTATAGGTCGTTGAAAACAAGGAGCATTGAGAGTTATAGCTCTACTTTTTCCTTCTAGTTTAGTCTAGAGATTTGTTTATAAAAGAATCACCACAAATGTAGGTATTACTAAACAATATACGTCATTTAAGTCGCTAGAAGTTTCTTTGAGTGTTTAAAAGACACATGTTACTCAGAAAATTCATTCATTCATTTATTAATTGATCATACCAATTTTTTGTATACCTCATATATAGAGCAGGTATATTTACTAGCTCCATACATTTTGTAAATGAAAGAAAGAAGTCGATAAATCAACTCTGGTTGCCCTTTTCAATAAGCTACTTTTCCATCCCTCGGTAACAGTTATATTATTTTGAAATACCCTCTGTTCCTACCTATCCGTTTCTGTACACATGTTCATCGATAAACAGCTCAACAAACTGAATTCATAAATTGTCTAGCAAATGTATTTTTATACATTGTATAGTAAAGGTAAATTAAAATTCTAATTTACAACTAACTCAATTTTATTAATTGTGTAGTAGGTAAATGTGTTCAATTGTGTAGGTGGTAAACGGGTTATGATACATTTTTAAAACTAAGGCAAAAGTTTTTAACTATTCTAATGTTATGCCACGCTCATTAATAATGCCCAAGATATCGGAGAGATGTCTCTGTATATACATGAGAACGCTCAGGCTTTATTAGATTAGAAACCGGCTGTTTAATACTACCATATATCTAGGCAAGTCGCAACCGCACTGGGAACACAAACATCATAAATGTTACGTAGTCGTCTATACAAGTGCGTGTTCAACCTTCTCGTGTTTCATGATATAAATAGAGGATACGCTATATTATAAGCATTTCAGGAAAATAATTCAAGTACGTGTCTTTTGACCCTTCCTGATAAATCGAGTTCCTGAAGAAACAATGA
The DNA here is from genome assembly GCF_905163445.1 of Pararge aegeria. Taxonomy (NCBI): domain Eukaryota; kingdom Metazoa; phylum Arthropoda; class Insecta; order Lepidoptera; family Nymphalidae; genus Pararge; species Pararge aegeria. The sequence continues at coordinate 12,370,256 of NC_053195.1, forward strand.
GCAACACATATTAATAATTAATAATTTAATGACCATCTACAGCGAAATCTTACTGCTATTTTAAATTGGGTAACGTAGAACCCTTCCGTATACATAACTTACCTTAAATAATTTTATACTGCCTCCAGTGCGTTGTTGAGATTACAGTAACTTCTACGTTATTAGGTCACTAAGTAGGTATATAGACTATAGTAGGTACTAGGTTTTAAACTTAAATTAACGAACCATCAAGCTATACACGTTAAGAAGGAATAATATTAAATACATTTGCATCGTCTCGGCTGTTAATTTTCAACTTTGAACTTGGCGTAGAGTACCTTTGTTTATTTTGCAGCGAAATCCTACCGCAAAACTATTAATAACCGTTTATATTTATATAAAAACTGACCCAGCGCCATCTGTCGGGCTGATTTGTGATCTAAACCATCCAGGGTGCCACCGATACGCATCGCACGTGTTAGGAAATAGGGAATTACAGCACTTTATCTATGATAAACCCGATGATTATATTAAATATATCAACAAATAATAGTTTGTATACTCATTGATAATGTATTGAAAATAGAATAATGGACTTTAGTAGACTGTCAAATAAAAGTATAGGATCTATGGCGGGAGACGCGAGTTTGACAAGTTAGATTGGCGGCAAAAGAAAAGTGAGGACGGATTTAAATTAATGAATTGAGAATAGAAGATTAAGTAAAGTATTGTGGATAGAACGTTACAAATTGGGAATAGATGATTTATAATGGAAACGACATACTTAACGAAATACTGTTGTGGCGGAACAAGAGTTGTATATACTGGTGATGGAGTTGAGATAAGTTGTTAAAAGTTGTTGGTACTATGGTTGTACCTGATGTTGCATCAGATAAGTATATCTCATCCTTTGGGTTATTTATTGGTATCATATATGGAGCCCTAGCATTATTTTACACACACAGTTTATGTAGCAGAGGTTGCTCTATACAAACAACTTGTTCCAAAAGTCCTGATGTTATAAGTGATCATAGTAGTTATGTTTTAACTGTCTTAAAATATGTCTTGTATCAAAGGGCCTAGCGTTATTACATATGATGTTGTAATTGTGTTTATAAGTTGTTTTAATTGATTGAATAAAAGAGCAACGGTAGAGTTTCTTGCCAGTGGTCTTCTCTGCCGAAGACAGCATTCCGAACTGGTAGTAGAGTCATTTGAAGGTAACAAGTAATATGAATTATAGAGAAGCCTAATATACAGTATTAGAGTCAGTCTAGTTGTTTTATTTCACTCCTTGGGAAGTCAGGTTTATCTAGTACCGACCCACAACACTGCTCTAAAGCAGGTTGGTGGGCTTTAATGATGTCTTTTATAAAATGAATACTTTAATATGAGAAACTAGGTATTTAGCTTCAATAATACTGTTAATTAATGAAAGATCTAAGTGCCATCCTGAACATTGTTGGTATTGAAGTGAATATCTGAATACCTGGGCCTTTCCATTCTCTATATTTTTTTAGCATCAGAAGTGGGATCCTATTCATGTCCAATTTATGCCTTTCTCTAATGCAGATTTACTTTTTTTAGAACCATCCCGTCAAATGTGGACATAATAAAGAATTTGATGTTTATGATGATGCCTCAACTTTTTGCTGCTATGTGCTGAAACAGAAACACTCTGGAGACAAAGCACCATGCTTGTTGAAATTCTATATAAGGATATGTGGTCCGGAGAACCAATTGATGTGATATTTTTATTTTTTATTTTTGTTGTTTCTACTTTGCAAAGATAATACTTATTATTTGAAACTGGTATGGCCTAGTGGCTCTTTTTTACTTGGAGTCAAAAATAGAATTGATTTATATTTGTTTTGTTTGTTATAAACCAACTAGTCAAGTTAGCCAAATAAAATGTGTGATAAGTTTGATAAATTTGAAATTTCAAGTTTTATTTAACTAGTCAGGTTAACCAAATGGAATTTGTGTTAAGTTTTATTTTATTAGTCTGTCCAGGCTAAAATAAATTAACTGGTCAGGTTAGCCGAACGGAATGTGTAACAGATTTTTCTTTTAATTCTTATTTATTACATACAAGATTTCAAGTTTATATTGAGCAACTAGTCAGGTTAGCTGAGCTGTTAACTTTTATTTAGGAACTTTTCTATGTACTTCGAGATTGAAGTACTTGTCAGGAAAGCCGAGATAGGAGAGATTATGTAAATTATTCAGAACATATCAAAGAATACACATAAAACAAAACAAAACAAAACAAAAAAAAAATTTGTTGGTAGAATAGAATAGAATATGATTATGTATCAGAACAATACATATAGGGAAAATTACTAGTGAATAGCTAAATGAAATAGTTTATATGTTGGGTTGTGTGAAGAAAAGAATTAGGAGTCAGCTTAAATGTTGTGGGTTAGGTTAGGTTAGAGATCTTTCAGTATGATGTTGAGAGAAGTTCTTAAAAATGATATAAATAAAATACAATTATAAACAAAATAATGTTGCTGCTGCAAAGGAAAATATATTAGTTGCATTATAAATAATTAGATTATATTCTGTTAAACAGGTGGTTTAATTGATGTTTAGATTGAAATAAAACATTGAATAATAGAAATAACAATTGAACAAACATTGAATATACCTTGGCTTTTATGAGATGATAAAAAAAAAAGATGTAAACTAATAGAAATAATTCCATCTTAGCGTTTTTATATTAATTTATTTATATTTATCTTATATATTACTTGACTTGGACAGTGGGAAAAATATGAATATCACCAGTGGGTGATGATGTTATTGATATCACTTGAGAGTGATGATGATGTGGATATCACCAGTGGGTGATGATGTTATTGATATAACTTGAGAGTGATGTTGTTGTTGATATCACCAGTGGGTGATGATGTTATTGATATCACTTGAGAGTGATGATGTTGTTGATATCACCAGTGGGTGATGATGTTATTGATATCACTTGAGAGTGATGATGTTGTTGATATCACCAGTGGGTGTTGGTGTTTTGGTATATATTGGTTTGACTATTAGACTGTACCTATTGCATCTGTGACTAAATGAGACTAACAATGCAAATAACAGAATTGAGGAGAAATACAATTATGTGTATATTTTGATAAAGTTGGACTGGAGGCAAATGGATAAATTGTTTGAGATTTATATTGAGATGGAAATATTTGGATTGTGATTGTACATGTTAAAATGTACAAGATAAATGAAAATGAGTATTTTTGATTTACATTGTTGAAAATTAATCATTTTTTTTTTTTTACTTTGGTAGAGGTATTACATTGTTATAATTTGTTAAATGGTGTTGAATTTTGATGAAAATATTGTTTACAGTTTATTGATAAAAGTGTATACAGAATGTAACTGATTTGATGATTTTTTATGCTTATATACCATTTGAACTAATTTTATAGAGGTGTACATAAGATGATGTACTTATAAGGATGTTCTTTGAACCTAAAGACTTATGATACAATACATATACCTAAAAAGAATAACCCTATGTACTTCGAGAACGAAGTACTTGTCAGAATGGCCGTGTTAGGAAATAGGGAATTACAGCACTTTATCTATGATAAACCCGATGATTATATTAAATATATCAACAAATAATAGTTTGTATACTCATTGATAATGTATTGAAAATAGAATAATGGACTTTAGTAGACTGTCAAATAAAAGTATAGGATCTATGGCGGGAGACGCGAGTTTGACAAGTTAGATTGGCGGCAAAAGAAAAGTGAGGACGGATTTAAATTAATGAATTGAGAATAGAAGATTAAGTAAAGTATTGTGGATAGAACGTTACAAATTGGGAATAGATGATTTATAATGGAAACGACATACTTAACGAAATACTGTTGTGGCGGAACAAGAGTTGTATATACTGGTGATGGAGTTGAGATAAGTTGTTAAAAGTTGTTGGTACTATGGTTGTACCTGATGTTGCATCAGATAAGTATATCTCATCCTTTGGGTTATTTATTGGTATCATATATGGAGCCCTAGCATTATTTTACACACACAGTTTATGTAGCAGAGGTTGCTCTATACAAACAACTTGTTCCAAAAGTCCTGATGTTATAAGTGATCATAGTAGTTATGTTTTAACTGTCTTAAAATATGTCTTGTATCAAAGGGCCTAGCGTTATTACATATGATGTTGTAATTGTGTTTATAAGTTGTTTTAATTGATTGAATAAAAGAGCAACGGTAGAGTTTCTTGCCAGTGGTCTTCTCTGCCGAAGACAGCATTCCGAACTGGTAGTAGAGTCATTTGAAGGTAACAAGTAATATGAATTATAGAGAAGCCTAATATACAGTATTAGAGTCAGTCTAGTTGTTTTATTTCACTCCTTGGGAAGTCAGGTTTATCTAGTACCGACCCACAACACTGCTCTAAAGCAGGTTGGTGGGCTTTAATGATGTCTTTTATAAAATGAATACTTTAATATGAGAAACTAGGTATTTAGCTTCAATAATACTGTTAATTAATGAAAGATCTAAGTGCCATCCTGAACATTGTTGGTATTGAAGTGAATATCTGAATACCTGGGCCTTTCCATTCTTTATATTTTTTTAGCACACGCATACCGAAAAATTCATTCAAATCGGTCCAGCTGTCTAGGAGGAGTTCAGTGACATACACACGCACACAAGAAATACATATATAAAGATTTATATAAACGGTGCATTTCCTGTCCTGCAGACAAATGGTGTTTTTTTTTTAACATTTTTATGCAAAAATATATTTAACCAGACACTTGTTAATAATGTTTTAAATGCCAGCTATCTTGTAGCAGTAAAAAGACCATAAGACCTAAGAAGAGGAGGAAGATATTTCTCTTCACTCACTAAACTCGAGTTGAGGGGAATGCAATGTAATTATATCGATGTAAAATTAGGTTGGTGTACGTATGTATGCGAATCTCATATAAGTAGCTAGTATGCATTGAGTTGAGTGGTATCAGTGAGTAGAAATATTTTCTATAATCAACTCTGGTTGCCCTTTTCAATAAGCTACTTTTCCATCCCTCGGTAACAGTTATATTATTTTGAAATACCCTCTGTTCCTACCTATCCGTTTCTGTACACATGTTCATCGATTTACAGCTCAACAAACTGAATTCATAAATTGTCTAGCAAATGTATTTTTATACATTGTATAGTAAAGGTAAATTAAAATTCTAATTTACAACTAACTCAATTTTATTAATTGTGTAGTAGGTAAATGTGTTCAATTGTGTAGGTGGTAAACGGGTTATGATACATTTTTAAAACTAAGGCAAAAGTTAATCTAAAATAACGAACACTGCATAACTATTCTAATGTTATGCCACGCTCATTAATAATGCCCAAGATATCGGAGAGATGTCTCTGTATATACATGAGAACGCTCAGGCTTTATTAGATTAGAAACCGGCTGTTTAATACTACCATATATCTAGGCAAGTCGCAACCGCACTGGGAACACAAACATCATAAATGTTACGTAGTCGTCTATACAAGTGCGTGTTCAACCTTCTCGTGTTTCATGATATAAATAGAGGATACGCTATATTATAAGCATTTCAGGAAAATAATTCAAGTACGTGTCTTTTGACCCTTCCTGATAAATCGAGTTCCTGAAGAAACAATGAGCAACACATATTAATAATTAATAATTTAATGACCATCTACAGCGAAATCTTACTGCTATTTTAAATTGGGTAACGTAGAACCCTTCCGTATATTAACTTACCTTAAATAATTTTATACTGCCTCCAGTGCGTTGTTGAGATTACAGTAACTTCTACGTTATTAGGTCACTAAGTAGGTATATAGACTATAGTAGGTACTAGGTTTTAAACTTAAATTAACGAACCATCAAGCTATACACGTTAAGAAGGAATAATATTAAATACATTTGTATCATCGTCTCGGCTGTTAATTTTCAACTTTGAACTTGGCGTAGAGTACCTTTGTTTATTTTGCAGCGAAATCCTACCGCAAAACTATTAATAACCGTTTATATTTATATAAAAACTGACCCAGCGCCATCTGTCGGGCTGATTTGTGATCTAAACCATCCAGGGTGCCACCGATACGCATCGCACGCATACCGAAAAATTCATTCAAATCGGTCCAGCCGTCTAGGAGGAGTTCAGTGACATACACACGCACACAAGAAATACATATATAAAGATTTATATAAACGGTGCATTTCCTGTCCTGCAGACAAATGGTGTTTTTTTTTTTAACATTTTTATGCAAAAATATATTTAACCAGACACTTGTTAATAATGTTTTAAATGCCAGCTATCTTGTAGCAGTAAAAAGACCATAAGACCTAAGAAGAGGAGGAAGATATTTCTCTTCACTCACTAAACTCGAGTTGAGGGGAATGCAATGTAATTATATCGATGTAAAATTAGGTTGGTGTACGTATGTATGCGAATCTCATATAAGTAGCTAGTATGCATTGAGTTGAGTGGTATCAGTGAGTAGAAATATTTTCTATAGTAGAGAAGACATTTAAACTATTTACAAAAAAAAACGGATGCGTGCAAGTTGCAGTGGCACAAGAAGCATGTGTAATATGAACCACTAAGTGGTAAATTAACATTATACTACGAGTATATATATAGATACTCTTTTATTATTCATCATCAAAGAAAAAAGTACAGAGGTATAAAAACAATAGACCAAGAGGCTTTGTCCCTACACAGACTAATTATCGATATTTTTGTTATAGCGGCAATATATACACAAAATTTCTACTCTAGGTATTTATCACGGTTCATGACAGACCGTCGACAGACGTAGAGGGAGTAGAGTCCCGTAGGCATTCTTCGGGTAGGTATGGAAGTAAATGACGAATTCAGTATGAAGAACGTTAATAAATTACTATGAATGACAAGAGACTATTTTGGCAGCTATACAATCATAGGTAAATGGCTCCCGGAACACGACACATGCACTGCTACTTAATTATGTAAACAGTTCGACTAACCCTCGTTTACCACATGGTTGGTTACATAATAATTTATTGCCTTTATAGAACCGCTTCAAAATTTTTGAGCAGTAATAGGTACGTTAACTATCTATGAAAAGATATATGTTTAACTGTCCATAAAATAAGTTAAATTTAACTTGTATATAGAATATAGATACTTTAAATTGAACTGAACTTAAAATAAGTAAATAGAAGTAAAGTAAATTGTACGAATTCTCATATTAAAGTTGTACCTACTTGCAAACGTTTGATAATTCAAGCGAAGTTGAAATGTTGATATACAGAGTGAAAGACAAGTCAACAAAAATTACGTGACGAGGTATTTAATGTATTTTACCCTAAATATCAATTACTAGCGGTGCCTCGCGACTTCGACCGCGTATAAATCAACCTTATAATATATGCTGTTGCGGACTATTTTGTAGAACTTTTAAAGGGAACAACATTGTCGTACATGATTTTTCGTCGAAACTTTAACCGTTTACGCAGCGCACGTAGCGTAAGCTCTTAATATTGGAAAATCCAAAAGTGCACGCCTCATAATCTCATTCATTACAATAAAATTTAGATTATTAGTAAATAATAATTAAACTACATCAATTATACCGTAAAAAGTAGTAGGCTTCTATTCCTCAAAATACTGAATCCTATAAAATAAAACCAACTCGATAAGTGAAGTATTTCGCCTAATTTGACGGCCGAGTGGCGCAGTGGGCAGCGACCCTGCTTTCTGAGTCCAAGGCCGTGGGTTCGATTCCCACAACTGGAGAGTGTTTGTGTGATGAACATGAATGTTTTTCAGTGTCTGGGTGTTTATCTGTATATTATAAGTATTTATGTGTATTATATTCATAAAAAAATTATTATCAGCTATCTCAGTACCCATAACACAAGCTACGCTCACTTTGGGGCTAGATGGCGATGTATGTATTGTCGTAGTATATAGTATAGTATATTAATTTATTTATTTATATAGAAAAAAAAAAAAAATCGGTTACTAAGCGACATTGTACCGGAACACTAAATGGCTTAGCAGCACGTCTAAAAAAATGCAGATATTCTTAAATTGGCCACGGGAGGTCGTCTAAACTAGCTTTAGCGTTTCTAAGAGTGTCGACGAGGAATCGGGGTATAAGCGTTGGATCCGTAATACTTCGCAAATGTATTTAAACTATACGCTCTAGCGATTATTCTTTTGCAGTATGACACTCATTCACAAACACTCTTGTATGACACATAACAACAAAGAAAAAAGTCTTAAGATGTCCCATAAACGTGGTGGTTCACCGATCATCATAAGCTTTAGTTATAAATTGCATCAAATACGGCACAGTCACACTTATTGTGCTTATTAGATAATTCATATCGAAATTCACTAATAAAACCTCAAACAAGAAAAACATACTATTTCTGGCAATTTCGTTTTACCAATCGAGTAAAAAATAACTAATAAAAGCGTGCTGGCAGTAAACGAATCCCTACTAATATAATAAATGTCAATGTAAGTTTGTTTGTTAGGCTTTCACGCAAAAACTACTTAACCGATCCTCATGAAACTTTGTACACATATTCTTGAAAGTAATATAGGATACTTTTTATCCCGACATTAAGCTCGGTTTCTTTGGGAGAGGGGATGAAAGTGTTTGACGATTTTACACCATAACTCCGACAAATTATAACCGACTTACAGTATATTAACCGACCTCCGGACAGGCTGTTATCACTTTGTTTATCTCGAAGTGTCCGAAGAAACGTAAAAGGGAAATTACTAAAAACACATTATTATTACTTCAAAAGAAAGTCGTATGATTTTTCGCTTCAAATGTGTCTCAGAGGTCAGTTCATAGGTTTTTGTCAGTGTCATGTTTTGGACTAAACCTATAATACATAATGAATATAAAAAAGATATCAAATTCCTCATAGGTAGTCTGGCATGCTGAATAAATAAACCGTATCAGAAAACGTACGGACAAAGAGAGTTAAATAAAGCTTGTAAACAGTTATATCCAGTTTCAGAACTTAAAACGAATGTAGTTGAAAGCAATTAGAAAGTTTGAAAACACGTCAATAGTTATAACTCGTGAAAACGTTTAACACATTATATACACAATAACTATTTGGGGAATGTGCGTCCATTGGCATCGAAAACGCAGGTGAGTGACTGAAAAATTGGCTCGTGTTCCATATAGTTTATTTATTTCCACCAATAGGACTGAATGTTTTAATTACGGTATAAATAATACGAAACACGCCAACTGGGTCACGCACGCTTTTAAATAGTCTTTTTTCTCTATCGTAAAGCACTAAATCAAAGATGATGTAACTACTAACTTACAAACATTTTTTAATACTTAAGCATACTGTCTAGATTATACCAGTTTTGCGGACGTTGGTAAATGCGAAGAGTCAGTATCCCATTGGATGATGGTCATACCCAACTCACTAAAGCTTTAGGTGTAGCTTTTAGAATATTTTAGAAAAATATATAAATTGATACAATACTAGTTGTACCCTGCCACGCTTCGCTGTGGCACATTTTTATGGAATGGTTGAGAAATGAGAAACAAAACAAAGAATACATTACATATGTCAGCGTGTGTTTTCTCGCTTTCGGCAGATGGCGCGGTCATCGATCGTTAAAAAAAACTGTAGTTTCGCGGTCGCGGTTATGTGACTGATGCAAAAAATAAATTCAAATTCAAATTCAAATTCAAATTCATTTATTTCAAGTAGGCCTACTTTATAAGCACTTTTGAAACGTCAAGTATGCATGTTTGTGTGACTCTACCACCGGTTCGGAAAGCAGATTCTACCGAGAAGAGCCGGCAAGAAACTCAGTAGTTGCTCTTTTCCAACATCAACATTTACAATCATTTTGCTATCTTGCGGGAGATGAGAGCGAGGCTGGCTGCTTCCATTCTACCTTGTCATTGAGGAATTCATCAAATGAATAGTAACCTCGCTGTACTAGATGCGTTTTTACACATTTTTTAAATGTATGCATTGGTAGGTCAAGAATTTCCTTAGGAATCATGTTGTAAAAGCGTATACTCAACCCAAGAAAGGAGTTCTGCACCTTTCGCAGACGATATGCAGATATCACTAATTTATGACCGTTTCTGGTAAGTCGATTGTTAATTTCAGCTTTTGATATATAAAGAGTAATATTTTGCCTCACAAAGACTATATTACTATAAATGTATTGCGAAGCTACTGTAAGAATACCTATTTGTTTAAATTTTTCACGAAGCGATTCGCGTGATCCAAGTTTATATATTGATCGTACGGCTCTTTTCTGTAGTATAAATATACTTTCAATATCTGCAGCTTTTCCCCACAGCAAGATCCCATAGGACATAATACTGTGAAAGTATGCGAAATAAACAAGCCTAGCTGTTTCAACATCGGTAAGCTGTCTAATTTTCCTGATTGCATATGCAGCTGAGCTGAGTTTACTCGCTAGGCTTTCTATATGGGTACCCCACTGTAGCTTACAATCTAAGGTCACTCCTAGAAAAACAGTGGAGTTTTCTATTTCAAGTGTTTCTCCATTTATTATGATGTTTTTATCAATTTTTTTTACGTTAGGCAAAACAAATTCCAAACACTTAGTTTTTTTTGCATTTAAAAGTAAGTTATTAACAGTAAACCAGTCTGACACATGTGACAAAGCACGGTTTACGTCGTCAAAATTATCTTTGTTTCTATCAGTCTTAAAAATGAGAGATGTATCATCTGCGAACAGTACAATCTCACAAGTGCCCCTGACATGGTGTGGCAGATCATTTATATACACCAGAAACAATAAGGGACCCAAAATTGAGCCTTGTGGGACACCCATTAAGGCAGATGATCCCTTAGACTTTATGTCTTTTACGCATACCCTTTGAACTCTATCACTTAGATAAGAGGCAATTAAATTGAGTGCAACGTTTTTGATGCCATAGTGGCTTAGTTTTAATAACAACGTTTTGTGTTCAACGCAATCGAATGCTTTGGACAGATCACAGAAAACACCAATGGCATTCTGCGAACGTTCCCAGGCATCGTAAATATGCTTTATGAGTCTTGCGCCTGCATCCGTTGTACTACGACCTTTAGTGAAGCCGTACTGCTCCGGATGAAGTAAGTTATTTACATTAAAATGATTTAAAAGTTGATAAAGTATAATTTTTTCAAAGACCTTACTAAGAGTTGGCAAGATTGAAATAGGCCTGTAATTGTTAAGGTCATTTTTCTGACCGGATTTAAAAAGGGGTATTAATTTACTACATTTCATTAGGTTCGGAAAAATACCCATATCAACACATTCATTAAAAATTACAGCTAGATAAGGGGCAATAACGTCAATAATGTTAGAAATGACCATCACCGACATACCCCACAGATCACCGGTTTTTTTCAACTTTAATAACCTGAAATTCTTTACAATATCTATTGCAGATATATGTTTAAAATTAAATAAAACATTGCACTCTTTAACATTATCTCTCAATATACGCTGAGCTGCTATTGGTGAAGAGCTTAGAGAATCTGTTAACAAAATGGGAACATTCTGAAAGAAGTTTTCGAAAGTATTAGCAACCTCCCTGTCAGACGTCACTTTATTGTTATCAACAATAAGTTCAAAATCCACATCACGAGATTTAGTTTTTCCTGACTCGTAATTAACTATTTTCCAGGTTGTTTGTATTTTGTTATCAGATTTCATTATACTATATTTAATGTGTAGCGATTTCGCATTAGTGCAAACATTCTTAAATATTTTAGAGTATTTTTTTACGTGTTCTACGAAAGTTGGAGTATGATTAAATTGTTTTTCATCATACAGCTCATACAACTTCTCCCTACTTTTATATATACCTACAGTAGCCCAGTCACTAAATTTTAATTTATTACTGACATTGATGTGCTTAAAGTTGAATACTCTATAGATAAAAACAATCCTTGAAGCGGATTTTATTTCATGCTATTAAAATTTCAGCTCGATAGGTGCAGAACTTTTTGAGTTTTTGAAGCGTACACAAACTAGCATAACATTTTTATATATATAGACTAATATTATAAATACGAAAATGTGTTTGTTCGTCTGTCACCTATGTTCGGCTCAACCACTATCCCGACCTTGATCATATTGGCAAATATATAGGTTGCATCCTAGATATTGTAGAATACTTACCGGAAAAGTGTCAGGGGAACCTTCACGGAGGACATAAAAATATAGCGTTTTGGCTAAATGGCCCACGTCATAAGTGGGCAACCATGGCCTATAAACTGAGAAACATTTCGCAAGGCATACAAAAAGCACATCCTACAAAGTGCCGCCCTGTGCCCATCAAACTGCGGGGTTGATCGTAAGCCTCAGTTACCAGTAGTTAGGGACAACGGCAACCACACCCTTCTGAATACAGCAAGCATTACTGTGAACCTGCCTTACATTGTAGTACTTTCCGGGACGAGTTCTGTCAGAAAAAGCTATACAAGAGTAGTGGTACTCTTGTACAGTCTTTTTTTGCAGCTTTCATCGTGGAAAAAGTAACGGTTCCTGTGGATGTTTAAAATAAATGAGAAAAATGCGCTTAAATTCGCGGGTAGTTTTAGGAGGTGCTTTTAACTTCCCCGAGCTTGGAGAGCACGTTCAGCGATAATCCCTGTCATTAGCATTATCACTTACAGCTGATATAATAATCATCAAAAAACATACGAGTATATGATATGAACACCACTCTTACTATTTTCTGCGAAAACCGGACTAATAGATAGGTACTCGTGTGTGTAGTGTAACAAGCGAAATGCACTACCAGTAAAAAAAACTTCACAGATCTTCCAGAACTCTATTATGCACGTTTTACTCTTGAAATCGGAGCATCCTCGAGAGATGTTGACTCTACAATACAACAACTCATCATTTCAAATGATTGCGATCACTTAATGAATGCATTTTGCTATAACCATTAATTAGCAAATACAGATACTGGTATGCCTCGTTGGTTAAGCACGTTTGAGGTCATCACGAGGCCAATTTCCAGGGTGGGTGGGGCTAAAAATTTTGAGATATATGGGGCTAAAAATTTTGAGATATTTTTGGATATATGGGATTTCTGTCAAGAAATTCAAACTAACAGTCCCGAGTTAGGAAATAAGTGTTATAGCCCCTTGCCTTGGAGAACGGTAAAATGTGATAATGAATCTTTATAGGTTGTAAAACTGCATTTAACTAACGTGGTCCCTAGATAACAAAAGTTTCTAAGGCACGTGTTCAATAAACCTAGGCATTACCTAAATCGGATGCCTAACAATTTAGGCTATTGCTATAGAAAATTATTGGCCACCGTTCGTTGTATGTCTGGAAATCTTCAAAGATAAGGCGTTGCATACATACTGCCTCGTTCGTCGTTAGTGAAGACGGCTATGAGAGAGAGAAAAGTAATCATATTTTTTTATTAAATGTAAGTAGGTATATTTATATATTTATACTTTTTATTTGCACACCACTCAGAAAAAGTAAATAAAAAGAGAACAAACACATTAAGAATGAAGCAGGCTACAAAAGGCGGCCTTATCGCTAAATAGCGATCTCTGCCAAGCAACCTTAGAATTAGGAAAGCTAAGAAGAAAAACGAATAGGTGGGGTACACTATTTAAAACATACATACGAATAACTACATAATAATACTTTAACCAGACTACACAAATACAAAAACACTATTGATAAATATAAAAAATAAATATACTAATACATATTTTAACATACCATTAATACTTAAATATGAGTTAGAGTAAATAATAATAGTCGTCTTTATTGAGTATATATTTTCTATACGGAGATAATTTTTAGATAGTTAACTCAACCGAAATAAAAATAACAATGAATACCATTACGAATTAGTCTCCAACCAGGATAAAAGCAAATTCAATGACGTAATTTCACTAATTAGCCAATCTGGTGAGGTGAAGCAGGGTGTTTCCGCACAGTTTGCAGGGGGGCTATTAGCGCAATGTTCCCATTGATGGTGACTCATTCTGACCGTAGCGGGGGCCGGAAACAGGGAATAGATTGAGCTTTATGAAATGTTGTTGCCTAGCAGGGCTAGCGAGGGAAAGTTACAAGTAGTAGTTTCATAGTATTTTTGTGCTTTTTATCGTATTTTTTTGAGTGCTGTATTTAATAAACAACCATGCCTTGCTGGCTGTACAGTGTGATTCGAAGTGATAGATAGATATGAAAGTCTTTATTGCACATACAGAAAAAAAAACAATTGAAGTAATGTTATTATTTGCCCATTTACAGAAGTTTATAAGTAGTCTATGGCAGTGTTACAAATTTTCTATACTTAATCTGTGTTTCTGATCTACGTCTTTGTCCGTAAATCTGCTTTAGATAACTTCGTTAAAATTTTACTGTTATGAACTTATGTATATTTTTTATATTATCTAAATAATTACACAGCATTTGTATAGTTTATCTGGAAAGTGATTTTTGTTCTTCATAATTTGTACATCTATCTGCACATGTGAACGCTGTTTTATTTAGAGAAAATCATTCGAAATGAAATGTTGAAAGAAAAGCGTGTGGTACATTGATTTAGTATGTTACTATTGCTTAAACATAAAAAGTACACAAAATTCTCATTTTTTTGGAAAATCAGGTCAAATCACAAATGACAAACAATTAAATGTTTTAGATGCTTTTCAATACTTTGGGAGTCAGCGAACAAGGGTACGGCCATTTAAGAATACACCAATTAATTACGTGATGGCTCAACAAAAGTGAACTGGTTTACGTGACAATTAATTACGTGATGGCTCTACAAAAGTGAAGTGGATGGCTCACGTAAAAAAGGAAATGTGGCATAATGAAATCCGCACTGTTTGCAGCAGAGCAATTAAATGAGATATTGACTTAAACTCACATAACGGCTCTCCACTTCTTTGGGGAACGGAAAAAAGATTGCGCTGTGCAAATCAACGTTTTATATTTTAAACGAAAGAACAGATTATAGTATTCGTAGGCTCTTTTGAAATGTAACAGGTTTTAGAATATTTTCATCATCATCTTAAACGCAGAATTCATTTATTTCAGATAGGTTTAATTAAGACCTACATACGCATATTTAGAAAGTCAAGTCTGTTTTTATTATAATTTTATAGCTATCAGAATTAATATTAAAATTGAAATAAACTTAAGATAAAACTGAAGATAAAGAAGGATCCATACAAGAAACTTCTTTGCTCGATCTTTGATGTGGAACCCTTCGCGTATCAACTGTAACCTTGAGGTATTTAATGAGTTTTATCAGATTGCTTAATAAAACCATGCGGTGGGCTCAGGTCAGGTCTCTCTCTCAATTTGCTATACTCCGCGAAAAGCAGTAGAATATATATAAAGTTTCTTCAATCTTTATATTCCACACCGTACAGATCTTCGGCAATGTATTCTCTACTCACGTTTTGCTGCGACATCGAGCATTCTCATCATTGTAAAGTCAACATCTGTTGACTTTACAATGAATAATTGTTTGAGATATATATGACTACTTATCTTACATAATTTAGTGAAAGCATCGTAACTGGACCAATGTGATGGTTCCAGTACTCTCCAGCGCACTAGAACGGAAAATAACACATTCCTTACTCCGGATTGCTAGGTACTCAGAATTTATAGTCGACAAGCTGTTGCTCGTTAACCGTTTTCTTGCCCACTTTTATTTTGGGCTTTCAAAAATCCCGCAGGAACCCTTTACTTTTCTGAGCTAAAATGTATACCTACTGTGGCCGTCAAAATTTCACCAAGTTATGTTAAGCTAGCAAACCATGCCTAAGTAACAACTGCTATGTGTTTAGAGTCCACGTGTTACCTTATCCAGCAGTTTACATAAAATCTAGTGAGATGAACTAAATGGATATGGGTGGCAGCCCTGCTTTATCGAGTAGCAATTTTGATTGCATCCTCTAACAATTAAGAGGGCAATTCTGTTTGTACGTGCAGGGGTTTCTTTCGTATCATTTCATAGTATCAGTCTGCTAGTTAGCGAATACAGGTCTTCGCGCACTTTATCAACACCGATTCAGCTGACATTAAAGCTTTGGAATGTGTTAACTTTATGTTATGTGGTATAAAGCGATCTCTTCAACCGCGCCCACGCATCAGTTTTTCAAAGAATATTTTGTGTTGTAAGACTTATAAAGCTCAGTTTTAATTGAGATAAAAATATTGAAACAAAGTGTTATTAAAAGTGGGTTTGCAACGAGTGCACTTGTCTTCCCTTAGTGAATTCTGGGTGCGCGATTGCCACCCGTACATCCTTTACAACAACAACTCATTTTTATAGTAATACTAATTCACGGGCCAATCAGTTGGCCAAAATGTTGGTAAGTGGGAAACCAACGTCTATAAACAGAGCACGTGTTAGGTTTCACAAGCCTACAATTAGGTACACCGGAAACCACAGTACTGCAATGCTGCTTGGCAGAAATAAGTATGGTGGAAGTACTTCCCGGACGACCTCTGCCTCAAAAATCGATACAATTATAAAGGTGTCTTTATCATAAAATACACTTACAACATAGATACTATATCAATGTGATAAAGAGTCACGGCTCCGTAGGATGCTCCAGTTTTAATTTTTTTTTTAAGTTTGTCAAAGAAATAAAGTTAACTCAATAAATGACTAATAAGACTTTATTAATAACGCACTTTTTATCCTCATGGCATATAAAATAGTGCCCTCAGGGCTTGTCAACTGGCATTGCCCCCTCCGCCGTCATGAATAATTTATAACGCAGGCAAATCTACTCAAATCATAGATGTTATCCAATTTTTGTTTTTTCGATATGTATAGCTACTGTGTACACATATTACTTTAGCGCTGCTAAGTAAACGCCACATCCATGTCGGCGTTAGAGAATTTTCTAAAAGACCTCTTAATTTGGAAAAACCTTACTTTGTACATCGTAAAAAAAAACCCCTAAGTTCACATTCCCTCCAGATTTACATTTCTAAACTTAGTGAACCCCTCCAAACTTCACTAAGTTTAGAAACGTAAATCTTGGGTAACGTCAACAAGATACTCTAGTTTTACGTTAGGAAACTTCACAAGGAATCAGACATTTTTTCGGCGTAATCTTGACTGACTACGTCCACTGCTGGTTTAAAGTCGTATACAGATTTCCGTTCTCATTTCTATCTTACAGTATTATGATCTAATTGATCAGGCAGCTTCCGGTTGTTTGTACAGATCACAAGTCTAGAACTCTAAGACCAAAAACGGTCGACTATTGTTTCCCGTTGGAGACGAGTCCTGTGCAAAGAAGTGGGATACTATGTAGGTTAGGATTATGACATAAAAATCGTCCAGCTAACGGTAGAACTTGCGATTAAACTTTTATTGGATTTATTGTACATACTCTCGATTTAAGGTCGTTAGGTTAGGTTAGGTCTTTTTGCCTATAAAGTAATATCATCAGCCATTCAGAACGCATTACATCGGCATATTGTCCATGTCGTTCTTCTGCAATCGTTTCCCAGGTTTGAACTCCTTTATAATACCTTCATCATAACATTGTAAGGATTTCCAAACTTCTCGGTCACACACGAGATTTCAAAACACACGGTCTTGTGCCGCATATGTCCAGCGACACTTCGACTGGCTTGTTGTTTTCTATCCCCCTAGAAGAGAGTCTACCAACATTGCGCTTTTCGGGGTCACAACTTACACCTTGGGGCAACGATGTACATCGGTGCTTTGCACAACGTGCCCCGCCTATTGACGCTTTAGCTCCACAACTCGATTAACTCTGATTCTTTTAGGGATGCCCACAATTTAGTTATCCATTCTCAAAATTTTCATAAAGTCTGTATCTTTGCTAGAAAAAAAAGTCTAAGGTGAAAATGTCAACAACAGCTCCAGCACTCTATACATTAATAAAAGCAGTGCTAACCCTAAAGTTCTCTATAAATGGTATGATTTTTCAATTTTATACCCTTGGTCGAAATCCCAAAGTAAGTCATCGATCCAAACACCTTCTACTCGTTGTAAGTGGCACGTGTAAATTCGGATACAGAAATCTAGAGTAAACTAAAATCACATTTATATTAATAAAACCTGTTAATAAAGATAATGGAATAATTTGATAGGATGGTTGTGCAATTGTGCAACTATCACTAATTAATCCTACACTCAATTGAAAGATGATAAAGTAGTGTCTACTTTTCCCCCCTTCAATTGAGTGTAGAATTTGTGTACAATGAATCTACCTATCTATACATCTATCGCCATAGATATTGTGCTGGTGTCTTCATATGCACCTCAACCCTTCAGGATCTTTTGTACGCGCCCCATCTTTATAGTCTCTCCCTAAATAGCTTCGAATACTCACTCTATAGGGATTGATTGTAGCTTTTAGTTTGAAGTCACAATAAGTATCTGGCCGTGCATAAGCCATTCCCAGAACCTAGCCAACGCGACGCATTTACATAGCAAATGCTTCATAGACTCTCCGACCTCATTAAATGCTCTGTAGGCAAAAAATATGTTCTTATGGGTAAGTCAGAAAATGTTTATTTTGAGTTTCCTACTTAATTTATTAAACTTTTCCTTAACTGAAAAAAAATATAGCGTAGTAAACAAACACCATTATCTAAGCAATTTTTAAAGTTAAAGCTTTATACACTTTTGTAAACATTTTCATTAATTTTGCGAATAAATCCCAGTTTAGTTACGTTAGTTAGGTCAGTACGTTTAGTTTGAAATTCAAATTTACCTTCTGCTTATTTTAGTGTTTAAGCTTATTATAATTGAGTTTTTAACTGACCAGTTTTATTTCGTTTTTAACAAGAAAAATAACGTGCGAGTCTGTGGTAAAAACTAAAGAAAACATGTTCTGGGATGCAAATCAAATAATTTATACCTCTCACTCGGATACCAAGTTTACCCATTTCTTAGTTATAAATCTAAACCTGTTAATAGGTTGGTTACTTACGCATAACTTCGTGCAAATGTTTAGTTAAGTAACATTTTTTGAAAAGCATATCAAAATGTTGACTTTTTTAGACTATACATCGCAATTAAGTAGTTAAAATCCAAAGTGCATTGTCCTTTATTGTATGTAGTTGATATGATGTACCTACTTATTGTAGTTCTTTTATTACGTAACAACGAATAGCTAACGAGGTTAACGCAGCTTATCCGTCAACGACTGAATCGCATATTAGTACATTTTACTGTCATATAGCGAAATATATACAGGAATCGCTAAATTCCCGCACTATTATTGGTCATCATCAACATATTTATCATCATCATCATCATCATCACAATCATCATCGTCATCACTTTCAACCCATTACTGGCCCACTACAGTACCACACCAGGGGTTCGCTGGCCAAGTTCGGATTCAATAAAATTTACTAACTGTACCTATGTGCGGATTCCATATTGAGCCTTAAAAGAGCAGGTTTAAATTTCCTATTAAATTTTCCTCTGCACACACGGGGGTAAGTTAAGACATCGTTCCCAACTATTATAACTAACAAAAATCGTTACTTTAAACCCATAATTCGTCACTGAAGTCCGCAATCCAGCAATTTCGGTGGTAGGTCGTTTTCGAAGCATGTAGGTACTTGCGGAGGTAACTATCTTAATAAGGCCAATGATGACGTTCCGATAATTATGTAATTTTGGAATACGTCGCTGTATTACTGAAATGTTCAGCCCACTAACAACGTTATCACAACGTTGAAAATGTTTGCTATGTTTAGAAAAATTTACAAGATTGGTATAATATAACAACGGGCTTAACGTACATTTAGGGATCTATTTAGACATATCAAGCTCAGGGCATTAGAGCTCCAGATCACTGGAATCGCGAAACCGATATGTCTTGATAGACCAATTAATGTATCGTATGATATCATTGTATATATACAAATTAATGAATTTATTAGTGTGCAATTTCGGGCCAACATAATAGTTTAATTTCATCCATACACCGCTTATAATTAAGAAATAGCTTCTTACTTCTGTCCTACTAAACGTTTTATGTTGGAGAAAATGAGTAAGTATTGATTTTAGTTCTGACAGGAAAACTGAAAATTATTTTAACATTGTAGTTAAAGCAATTAAATGGGTTGTCCAATAATTTATTACTAACCTATTGCTATTCTCCCGACCGAATAAAGGTTATTTTAGCAAAGCGGCGTGTACCATAACTACGGTTCTAAAAATAGCCCTAGCTGAAACACGGCGTTTCTAAACAGAATTAGAATGTTATCAACTCTTATCGTTGACACAAAATTATGATGTAAGATATAGTTCGCCAACAGCTGTTGCTTGTATAAAAAGCTTTCAAAGCTTATATGAAATTGGATGTGTGAAACTTGTCTAGTTCCATCGGGGCTATAGTTATAGCCAACAGCTGTTGACGGATTTATTGTAAAGTGGACCCCCGGTAATCAGGCTGTGATTGCAGTGGGTACCGGATAAGACAGGGGTCTTATCCGGCACCCACTGTTATCAGGCATGTCTATATTACTATTGAATATTTCATTTTTATTTAATGAATTATGATTTGTACTTCAGAGTATAATATATAATCTGTAATATGTTGGATTACAAGGTACTCTTTTGCCAGGAATATCCGAACTATAGGGGATCTTAGGCAGTACTCCACAGCAGTAGGCATTCTTTAATTTGATATTTCGTCATTGCTCTGCGAAACGTTTGTCGGATTACCGGGGGTCAATTGTGTTAAAAGTCAAGCTCACCCTCTTTGGAAGAGATCGACATTGTAGAACTTGTATAGTTCTACGGAGAACTCGAAGGTGGCCTGCAGGTCGCTCATGGTGCGAGAGAGGCGCGGGCGCGGACGGCGGCGCGGCGCGCCATGCCGCGGCCGCTAGCAGCCCGAACGACGCTGCGGCCGGAGCCCTACGGGCCTCGTGGCTACCATCACACCTCACGCATGTGCCTCTGAGCACTCGATCACACGACCACACCCCGCAAGCACTCGCGTCCCGGGCACGGTCTGAATGTCGCCGAAATACGGCAGCTGCGTCGAGCGTACAACCCACAGTGCGGGAAACTAGAATTCATTTTTTTGATAGAGCGCACGGCGCATGCGCGGAGATCGCGCCGTCGCGTCTTGCCGCGGCGGACGGGCCGCCTGCAGTACTGCGCGCCTGTCTAACTGAACAGGTGCGCTCGCAATAACGATAATCCGCACTCGAGCATGGTATAACTAGGGCCCGTATTAAAGCGCCGAAACCAGACCACTACCGCACTAACTCATACCTGTGGCTCATAATATCGGCGATAGAGTCGAGAATTCTTTGCACTGGTGATTTACTGGTGTACAGCGCATAATCAGAGAATTTTGAATATATTTTTTTGTTGCTGGGGAGAGCAATAAACTTATTAATAATTAATTAATCTACGATCTCTCATATTTATATTAATTATCTCGAGATCATCATTCCCTCTTTACAAAATGATTAGCAATTCAAAATGGATATTAAAACCGTCATTTAAACTCTTCCATAGGTTGACATTTCTTATACCTAGTTTATTGCCACACACACAGGGAGCGTGTTAATATTATTCCATATATAGGCGGTATAATAGCGGAATAGTTAAATGAGGGTCTTTGGTGCAGAGTTATAGAGTATTTATCTACCTTCGACTTCTCCTAACAAAAGGATTATCAGAAAAAGATAGGTAAATACTTATGTATTTAGGCATAAATACTTAATTTTAAAGCGGCGATAGCCCAGTGGCGGAGCTCGACTTCACTTTCGGGGGACCGAGTTCAAGTAATTAAAATAACACTAACACCGCTTGAACGGTAAAGGAAAACATTGTGATACATTTTTTTTTTCGACGGCCGATTGGTGCAGTGGGTAGCGACCCTGCTTTCTGAGTCATAGGCCGTGGGTTCGATTCCCACAACTGGACAATATTTGTGTGATGAACATAAATGTTGTTCAGTGTCTGGGTGTTTATCTATATATTATAAGTATTTATGTATATTATTCATAAAAAATATTCATCAGTTATCTTAGTACCCATAACACAAGCTACGCTTACTTTGGGACTAGATGGCGATGTGTGTATTGTCGTAGTATATTTATTTATTTATTTATTTATTTTAATAATTCCTCCGAGTGTAGGTTAAAACACTAATAAAAATTATAGAAATCGTGATACAAGTTCTCCCAATCCGCACTGGGCCAGCGTGGTGGACTACGGCATTAATGTTTTCTCATTGTGGGAGGAGACCCGTGCCGTGTAGTGGGTCGGGAATGGGTTATATGATGATGAAGACTTATTTCTATGGCTTCAGATTCATGAAATAAAACATTTCCACTGTGATAGCGCTCTATAGAAGACAAAAGCTCTTTCAATGCACCATGTCAGCCCTACTAGGGCTTATCGATACAACATGCTACGGTGCTACGACAAGCACATTGTAGCATATCTACAATAAATCGTATAAGGGCCAGAATACTCAGATTCAATTTTTGCCCCATTATATAGAGTCTAGGTGTTAAATTACTATTTTGAATATAGTTTAGAAAACATACAATAATAAATTCGCGGAATCATTCGTGGCTAAAAGACTGTCTACCTGCAAAATGTCATCAAGATCGGTACAGCTGTTTAGTCGAGCATAGATAACAAATGAAATATAATCTACTATGCTAGCTACGTAGCAAGACAGGTAAATGTTCCGTGGTGCTTTACCTGTATAACAAATATCCTGTCTTTGCTCATGTATCGGATGCAAGCTGTACCTATATACCTACTGCGAAATTTCGTCAACATTAGTGCAGTGGTTAAGAAGATACTATCGCATTTATAATTAATATCTACTAGTATGGATTATATGAAACATGTTATAAAATTATACCTGTTTTCCTATAACTTGGAACTATTGGAACTGTGGAGGAAGTCATGATGGTTCTACGAGAAATTAGTTGTTACAGTAATTTATAAATTTATATTTGCCAGATATTCTATTAAAAAGATCAGGATTTTTATAAACGCGCTTATAATTATTTTTTAATTAATAAACAGTTTTGTAGAAATAATTAAAATTATATTTGATTCATAGCCAATGTACATGACATTATGGTGGGTATTTTGATATAAATCATCATCATCACATCAACCGATAGACGTCCACTGCTGGACATAGGTCTTTTGTAGGGAGTTCCAAATTCCACGGTTTCGTGCCGCTTGAATCCAGCGGCTACCTGTGACGCGCCTAATGTCGTCCGTCCACCTAGTCGGGGGTCGACCAACGCTGCGTTTACCAGTGCGGGGCACCAAACTATGTGCCCCGCCCATTGCCACTTCAGCTTCGCGACTCGTTGAGCTATGTCGGTAACTCTGGTTCTTCTACGGATCTCCACATTTTATCACGTAAAGATACTCCGAGCATAGCTGTCTCCGACGCCCGCTGATTGACTCTAGGCCTCCTTATGAGGCTCATAGCTTATAAATGCATTTTTTATATACTGCAGTCCTGTTTGGACTCGAACGATGCAAAGATACCTCCCGGTATCTCAGTCTTTATCACAGTATAAGTACAGAAGTGTCTTCCCTGAACGTCTACGTCGCGCAGGTCATACTCAGGGATTACCTCCCGGTTTAAAGGTCAGGGGTCGCCCGCGTGCAAGTGGGTTCCTCACTAAGTTAACCTCTGTAGTACTAACGTATAGCTGCTAGTTACATATACCTAGAATCAATTATGTACATATAGAAGGTACCTACGAGGTATACGCAGGCGCTGTTATATGTGACGTGCGTATTACTGGGGGAAAATTTAAAGGTTAAAATTTGTTACAATCTATCTATCTATATATATAAAAGACAAAGTGTGTGGGTATATTCCGTATAGGCTTCGAAACGGCTAGACCGATTTCATTGAAACTTTCAGGGAATCTTCGGATTGACCTGACGAGTAATCCTGTAAAGTTTGGTGACGATCGGAGCACTTCTATTTTTGAACTGTCAAACTGTCAAATACAGCTTTTATTTAATTTGATGATATTCTATTGTTGGGTGTACATGGGTGTAGATAATGATCTTCACCCGCTCAAGAAGAGAATAGAAGATAATGAAAACGGAGAGAAATAAATGATTTAATATATTATGAGACATATATTAAAAATTAAATTTTTCTGATGTAAGTTTATTGTTTAAAAGCAAAATCTAGCACGGCGAAGCGGACTGGGTACGCTAGTAAGTTTAAAAAGTTGGTAAATAATTAAACTTTTGATAACAATAAATTCATATTTACCAGATATTTTATTGAATTGATCAGGATTTTTACTCATTTGATTTAAAACCAATGTTCATGACATTGAATTGGTGGGTATTTTAATATAGATACGGGTGTATTTTCGATACACTTCGGTCCTACATGAACTCAAACGATGCAAAGATATTTCCCGGTGTCTTAGTCGTTTTTAACATTATTAGATTTGTTCTATAAATTTCCAAATATCGAAACTGTGAGATACTTATTCCTTCTTTTCTGTAGACTAAGGGAAAAGGAAATCTTGTTTATATTAATATATAACAATGAGGGTATTGGAATAATTTCGGGTAAGGTTCGTTTTATTAACAGGTTCTTGTTTAATTATATTCAATCAAACTTTAATTTCAGCTATTTTTGTGATTTATGCGCGCTGCTATGAGTACGAGTAATCTGAAGCGTCTGGAGGTTGGTCATAAGTTATTCCATGCACAACACTTTTCTTAAATTGCTTGTTTTTTTTTAATTAGTCTAAAGTGCCGTCATATTATGGGTACCTAAGAAATTTTAAGTAAGCTTTTCTATTTAAACATCTTGATTTATAAAAATCGACAAAAATCTTTTAAAAACATGTACAATTTATAACATTTTTGTTCTTTGTAGCGAAGTAACCACGCACGCGCCATGAACTAGGCTAGGATGCCAAAGGGACAAGCGCGTCTGGCATGAATCGGTTAATATAGATCTGATAAACGTTATGAAATCGTTCCCTCAATAAGAGTGGTAATGCCTTCTCCATCTACAAGACATTGGCGAAGTATTGGATAGAAGCAGGCGTTACTTTGCGGAAATCCATGATATATTATCAAAATTACAATGAATAATTTTTAAGTCAACATCTCCTGAGGTTATGAATAAGTCTTAACAATTATTCATTGTAAAGTCAACATCTCCTGAGGATGCTCCGGTTTCGGAGCGAAACGTGCGTAGAGGGTATATTGCCGGAGATCTGTTTGCTGTGGAGTATAAGGATTGAAGAAATTATAAATTAAACCACGCAGATTCTCCTGCTTTTCGCGGAGTATAGCAAATTAAGCTTAATTTTGATAATTGGCGAAGTACCTTGTGCCCAGTTGGCACAGACAAAGCCATAAACAAGCACTGAATTGAAGAGTGGTAACCTAAAGCATTTCGGTTCGTTCAATAACTTAACCGACGTAAAACATTAAAATAAACTGGTTATTAAACAAAATTTTCCGATAAATTGAAACCAGTTCTGAGCCCTGATCCAATATCTTGAAATGTAGCGTAGTTAGTAGGAGAGGAGCTGAGCGAAACGTAACAATTTTTCTCAATTCAATTGTTTAGATTATTTTACATAACTTATAGATTTCACTTGCCATAAATCACAGTTAGCTTAGAAGTTAGTTGGAGGGAGGGGAATTGAGCGAAACGTAACAATTTTTCTCTGTGGTTATTTTTAGGGACATTTTATATTTACTATTATATATGAATAAAAAATGATCCCAAAAATAACCACAGAGAAAAAATGTTACGTTTCGCTCAGCTCCCCTCCCTCCAAATAACTTCTAAACTAACTTAGCTGTGATTAATGGCAAGTGAAATCTATAAGTTATTTTAAATAATCTAAACAATAGAAACATAAAAAAGTACTTACCTACGTAGCAAATGAGGCCGCCATTACATGAATAGGTGCGTGTTTATACGGGGGTGCAATTTAAAATGGCTTTTGGTAGAGCGATATTTTATGAGGTTGGGAAATGTTAATATGACAGGAAGCTTGCACGCTGTGGGTAGGGTCGATGTCCGCGATCTATTTGTACGTTGAACTGACAGCTTTAATATTGTGCGTAATATTTTTCCGTTTTTAATATCAGAATTTTAGAAACTGCCTTATTGTTCTACTATATTGATGATGAATAATTGAAATTGTAAATAAAGCAATAATTGGCAGGGCATGCAGGGAACACGTTCCATAAAGTATAGTCCATTTATATGAAGCGTAGGTGATAAGCCTCATTTGTATTACACCGGCAACCGTGCCCTTCGAACTCGAACGAGCCCTGAAAACTGATGATAAACGACAAAGACACCGGGAGGTATCTTTGCATCGTTCGAGTCCATGTAGGACTGTAGTGTATCGAAAAAGCAGTCGTATTTATATCAAAGTAGGTACTCATAAACTCAATGTCATGAACATTGGTTTTTAATCAAATTTATAAAAATCCTAATAAATTTAATAAAATATCTGGCAAATATGAATTGATAGTTATCAAAAGTTTAATTATTTTCCCACTTTATAAATTTACTGTCACACTACTGAAACTGGAGAGGTCAATTTTATATTGACTTAGTTAATAATATCGGAACTCACGAAAACCCGAAGGTGCTCATTATTCCAGAATAAGGTTTAAACAATATATTATACTGTAGCCGCGGTGAATAGGTCGATTGGTTGCTTGGTTTTAAAAATACGAACGTTTTTGTAAACCACCCTTGGGAATTAGAATTTTTTTCAGGTTTTTCTCCGTCCTTTCAACTAACTGTATGCAGAAAATCAAATCAGTTGGTTGTTTAGATGACAAGAAACAAACAAACAAAGATTTATTTATTTATTTAAATATTTATTTTCAAACACTTCACAGCGATACTAAATTAATATGCTATTGTTGACCATATTTCTTTATAAATAATATGTAGTCGAAGAAAAAATGACAAAGTGCTATCTAAACCTAATATTTCTTGTAGTTTTTGGGATAGGTAAATATTAAGTATTACTGCGGTGAAGCGGAAGCCCAGTGGGTAGGACTTCGACTTCACTTTCGGGGGCCGAGTTCGAATCCCAGCAGGCACCGCTAACTTTTCTAAGTTATGTCCGTTTTAAGTAACTAAAATACGGTTCAGCAAACATCAACACCGTGTCTGAGAGAGCTCTATAATGTTCTCAAAGGTGTGTGGAATCCACCTATCCGTTCTGGGTCATTGTGTTGGACTACGGCTTTAACCCCTTCTCATTGTGTGAACCCGTGCCCTAATGGGTAGTGGGTCAGTAATGGGTTGATATGATGATGATGATGACTACTTTGGCTATGTATAATACTGACTAGGCAACAAAAAATATTTAAAAAAATTTCAAAGGAAAGTGCAAGGAGCGGTCACGTATCATTTTTCACGAAATCGAATCGTTACAACGATGTACTCGTATATTATAGGGACAGACTACAGAAATCGCAACAACTATGTGGCAGATTTGGGGCGGGTGAGGAGAAATCTCAATCGCTGGGACTAAAGGTCATAGGTCAACATTTTGTTAATCGATATTCGGCGGTTCAAGGAACGTGGAAGGATATCTGTACAGTGATTATGTACAAATACGTCAGCAGGCAGCATATAGGTAATGTGCCATCATCTCACTCCATGTACACATATTTTTGTGTAATGTAGGTACGTATAAAATGGCCAATCTATGGTCCTATTTGAATAAAGAAATATTTTACTTTGAGTTTTATGAGAACAAGTAGATGTGAATGAACAATTATGAACCATTTTTATTGCAGGTGTCTATATTAGCTTTAATCAAAGTTACATGATAATATCATAATTACAATAGTTTTGAAGGCGAGTTCCTATAGAGTCACACCCAATCGTGTGACACTATGATTCGTTGGGAATTTCTTTCCCATCGAGAACTTACCGTTTTGAAACTCTTACTTAAGTATTAGAGTTTAAAAAGCTCGCGGTCGGCTTGGTCTTAAATACTTACTAGTTATTTCCATAAAACTAGAACTAACTCTACTTTTTCTTAACTCATGCAATATGTATGTATGTAGATTAATCCATAAATCTTAATAACAAATATATGGTTTCTATCTTATATATATCGTATAGAGTTCTTTCCAAAGCGTTAATGCTATCTTTATCAACAACTGTTGTCCAGAATAAAAATTATGGGTATGCCTCTCCGAATATAAGTTAATTATGATCAAATACACTGATGGGCTTCCACTACTGGATTTAGGGCCTTATTAAAGGGAATCTTTATGTTCACGTTTGTAAGCAGCTACTTCTTTAATAACGACTGTTAGTGGGCGTCTACCAACGCTGAGTTTTCCACTACGGATTCCACTATTAAACACCTTGAATATGTCATATGAGCTATATGCCCCCCTTATTGCTACTTCAACATCACAATCCACTGATCTGTATCTGATTTGATCATGCATGGACTTTCTCCTACCTACCTTTGAGATATTGAGAGAAATCTTATCAGGCCCTGTTTCCGGAACGCTGTTTATTCCAGGTCTACCTCTTTCCGATAAATTTACCTGCTTAGACGGGCAACGTGTTTTTTGTACTACGTAATCATCTGTAGTTTCGGATGTTTCATTTTGTTGTAAAACGTCAAAAATTTGTATCTACTTGGCCCATATTCCATATGTCTCACATTTGAATTCAGTAGACCTGGATAAAATAAGTTGTGATGTACAGACCGACACACTAAAACATATACATAATTCCGTGTAATCGTATAAAAACTATAAAAAAGGTATTAAAATGTACACGGGTCTCATAAAATGCGATAGTTTGTTTTGTTGTATGCTTTGTGCTATAACACAAAATAGGTGTGGAAGTTTGTTGAAGACTTGCAAAGCTACAACAATGGCTGTTCCGCGAAGTAAAGATTGCCACCACTCAGCATATTGCTACCGCATCAGAACAAAAGCTTCGTGTTGTAGACAGTACTAAGGGTAGTTTTGTAACTTTATTTATTTGATCAAAAACAGTTGCGATAAGATTTAGATTCGATTTAGATTTTTCTGTTTTCTGTACAATAAATTACTTAGAGAACACTCGTAACGTGTAAAGGGCATAGACAAATACAATGCAAATGCGTGACAAAAGACATTCCTGTTCCCACGTAACCAACTTACTCGGAATAGCTTAAGATTTTCCGGCAGCTTTAATGTATAAGGCCTAATATATAATGTAAGGCTAAGAATATGTAGCCTTAATTGCGTGGAAATTTTACAGTATATGCGGGATTCTCTATACTAATCTAATCTCCTATTTCCAACCTGTATTTGAACCTGCTTCAAGAGCAAATTTTTTTTAAATTAATGCGTAGAAAGGTCGCTTTAATTTATTTTTCTTGAAAAGCTTTAAAATTACACACTTTTTTACAGCAATCTTCAGAAGAGTTATAGGCAAATATGAAAAATAAATAACATGGATTACTCAGTTTGACCAACCGTAGGTACCGAAAAGAGAGAGAGAGAGAAACCTAACCCCTGACGTCACGTGACCCAGTGAGTCCCGGGGAACTTTATCCAACATTTATCCAATTTCCTAGCTCCGAACTGGTTCTGAGTATTTCTTGGCAGAAAACTCCAATACCAACGAGGCAACTATTGCAGCACAGATATTAATTTAATAATTTATTTAAATAATGCTTCTTTCGAATTTAATAAACGAAAGCTCGGACTTAATTAACTTTTTTAGTGGTAATACGTATAGCGATTTAAGCACAAAACTGTGGCTAGATTAGTGTCGTAACAGAAAATATAAGGAAATGCCAATGAGTTTTATAAATAGAGTGGACACCGCTTACCTCTTCTGTGTTCAAACGCTATAGGAGGGGTTCCTAACCTTATTAAGCCGGCGGCGCACTTACAGGTTAAGGAGTTTGTCACAGCGCCCACGCCCAAACCTAGCTAGTCAAAAAAAAGAAATTGATTTTTTGAAGTACAGAAGGAGCGTTGGGCGGTGCACCGCTGTACTTTCCATGGCGCCTAGGTTGGGAAGCCCTGCAATATAGAAATATTAGGTTAAATGGTTGCTCTTGCGCTAGCTATCACTTAGTATTATCGAACACAAAAAACATTCAATTTTATTTAATTTGCTGTATTAAGATATCGCACGATAATATATAAAATTGAAATTTAAAACCCCCCGGCATGATTCTACTAGTCAGTCAGTTCAGTTGTCCAAAGCAGTCCTTTTCGTTTTATACCTATATTGAGAGATTTGTGAAAAAGTATTTAAACCGCCATTTCGTGGCGACAGCCATTTTGGACCGATTTTCAAACGGCTAAGAACACTCCCGACCAATTCACCTTTAAAAAAAAAAAAACAAAATCAAGATATGTTCATCCGTTTAGGAAATATGATGCTACGGACAGACTCTTTATATGAATAGACATTCTGTCCGTAGCATACACAAGCGCCTATAGATTGTGCGCTTTTGATGCGAACATGCGATTGATGAAAAATAAAAATAAAACATTAAAAAAAAATAGACTTAAAGGTGTAAAAGGAGCACCCTATATCGAGGATTACCGGAGCGATGCGCCTACGGTAGCAATACGATCGATGTTAGTTTCATGCATTAGGAAAAAATCTTCGAACAGGTTCTTGGTTTGATCAGCTACTTCCAAATTTCTAAATGCAGGGCTTAATGTTTCAATTTTTTATCACTACTATAGTTATCTTCAATTATTTTTAAATTTGCTTACGAGTTACGAGTTACTGTAACGTGTGTATCTGATAAATTAAAGGGGCTGTCAGTTTTCAACAAAAAAACTATCACTGAAAGTTAAATGATCCAAAATAAGATTTATATTTATTTGTGATGAACATGAATGTTTTTCAGTGTCTGAGTGTTTATATGTATACAGTAAGTATTTATGTTTATTAGTCATAAAAATATTTATCAGTCATCTTAGTACCCATAACACAAGCTACGCTCACTTTGGGTATAGATGGCGTATTGACGTAGTATATTTATATTTTTTATTTATTTATAACGGGATGTGCGAATATTGTTTGTATATTGAATTTAATCGAATAAATTAACCGCGTTGTGACGGCAGATCAGAATACACCAATCACCACCTCTCATCTTCCCTCGGTTGTCGTACGAGGCGACTAAGGGAATATATCAGAGAACGGACCGCTTGTCTTCCGTGCTAATATCATTTAATGCGATCACCAACACGTCTGCCCAGCAGTAGCGTGCACTTCATACATGCACAAAAGCAATGCATACCCTAACATTTTTGTATAACTCATAAAGGGGAAGGGTTTTTTTTATGCCATCTTCCTTCTCTGGTCAAAAATCCCGTCCGCTGCCCAGCGTGGTGATGATGGGAAAGCCCTCCCGTAGGGACAGAGGCCTTTAAACCAGCACTGGAGTGTTGTAGACGAAACAGATCACAGGAATAGTTGGTTAAATTATTCTATAAATAAACAGTGGTTTATAAACGAAAGGCGCCGTGTTTATGACGCAATGGCGGTTCTAAATAAATTATGAACTATTTCAATATGGAACAAGAGACGACCTTTCGCGAGACGCACAGGTGACCTCTCCCCTCTCACCGCCCCGCGTGAAGCTGTGACGTCATGATGACGCGGTGCTTGACCCAGCGATAGGACGCGGAGAATAAGAAATAAGACAAGCTATTGTGGCAAGAGACTAAGGTGTTATATTATACTGGAGCGAATTGTGCTGAAGATAAATCTCTTTAAAACAACTCTAAAAATAGTGCTATCCTTTCTAGGATACGGTGTTAAAAAGTGCACTACTTCTACACCTGTCAATTTAGATTTGCGTACAAAAAAATAGTCACCACTGATTGACTGATATAATAATCTCAGGGTACTTAGATTTATTTTAATAGTACATCCTTACAGAAATTATAAATGCGAAATGTGTTATTTTTTTGCTCTCCCTTTTCACCCTTACTAAGCAACCATAGATTGTTTTTTTTTAAATTATTTATTCTGTATTTGATCTGTTTTGTGTGTTAAACACACAAAACAGATCATGACATAAACATGAGAACAACAACCAATAAAAATAAAACTAGCCATTCTCCACCACATGCGTGTATAAATGCAGCCAATAGATAGACGTTCTTGGATATTTTCTTAAAAAAAAAAACAATTTACATCCTTATCCCTACTAATGTTATAAATGTGAATGTAAGTTTGTTTGTAACGATTTCACGCGAAAACTACTGAACCGATCTTTATGAAATGATGAACATTTTATACACAGTCTTGTAGGTATTCAAAATAATAAAGTATACATTTCACTGAAAAATAAAATTACGTAAGATAAAAAAAAGTTTGTGAAAAAAACTAAAAATCTCATTTATGACTATACGTGTAGACTATGCAGCAGTACGCTGCCTCCCAAAATTACGCGAGCGAAGCCGCAGGGCACATCTAGTATCATATAAAAGAACAAAGTGTAAGAGAATACAGTGTCGAGTTAAATAACGAGAAATTATTTTATTTTTTACAAATAATTTTCTATTTGGCATAGACTTAGTTTAAAGGACGACGAGTAACATACAACTTTGTATCCCAAGAAAACAACCGGGGATTTCTATAAAACCGTAATAAACGCGGACGAAGAATGCAGGCAACTGCTAGCTAGGTCAATAAACTCACGATCGAAGTAAAAAAAATAATCTTCTTTGAAGGAGTTACAAATATAAAATAGACTGGTGATAAGAAAGGATATTTTCTAATTAATCCGCTAAGACGCTTTTATGAAATTCAACGATGCTCTTAAGACATCTAATACCTACGTCGTGTAGGCGTACCATTTGCTGTCTTTTGTTTAGACAATCCTTCTATTACCAAAATCATGAATACGCTGCATTTGCATAAATTTTTATTGATTTGTAAGATAGATACATAGATAGGTTAGCTTAACAAAGCAAAATATTAATTAAATATTAATTTTCATAAGAGCCTTACGAGATGGTTTCATAAAAGAAAAATCATTATACAAATCATCAGTTAGAACTGTTTCTAAGTATTCCTCGTTTCAATTGTTTATAGTTAGCAGTAATAAAATATTTAAAAATTCAGCTACCTTATGTTATTGCTCAAGAAGAATTTTTTTTTCTCTCTATTTAAAGAGCTTAGTCACATATAATACGAGACGTAAAGAACGATCCAGCCACAACCTGCTCAAGAACATAGTCGATTCATTAATCTGAAATTCTTACACAACGTTGCATTTCGAACCCTTTAAGAGCAAATGATTTGGATGGAGATGTGGAATTAACAATTATTCATTGTGAAGTCAACATCTCCTGAGGATGCTCCGGTTTCGGCGCGAAACATGCGTAGAGGGTGCAGGGGTACAGTGCCGAACATCGGTTTGGTGTGGAGTATACGGATTGAAGTAATTATAAATTACACCATACAGATTCTCCTGCTGTTCGCGGAGTATAGCAAAGTAAGCTTAATTTTTATAATATTCTAGCTTTAAAGCAATGTAGGTATAAAGACTAATATTTTAAGTTCTTTTGTTTAAATTTTAATTACCACTTTTGATATTTTTAGTTACTAGATATTGAACGCTCATATCTGAAAAGTCAAAGTGCGTTCCTGGAATCTAAATCGGTGCCCCCGAAAGTGATAGCGAAGTCCGAGCCACTAGGGTTGAGGTAAGCAGAGCGGTGTAAAATTATATTTTTATTTTATTTATTTATTTATTAGCTTTTCAAGGAAAACAAACAGTACTATTACACATAAAAGTAATGCCGTATTTTTATATCACATAAACCAATGAAGTTTCCACGACATTAGTTATACATATACGATAACATTAACCATAATTGTTTAGGAATAAGTATCAAGCGAAAATTATACAAAAAAAAAAATTAAACTAAAACAAAATAGAAAACAAAAACTTTAAAGCTTATAATACTTATTATATTATACACGCATTGTAAGTTAGCTCAGCTTAGTAGATATTTCTTTCATTTCATACAGTTTATTTTTTCCCAAATAATGGTAACCCTAGCAAATACCAATATCCTATGAATAGTGCAAGAAAGCTATCAAGTGTCTGTACAGACACATTCACCCTAAGATGAATATTATACTCTATATATCATTAAGACCGAATCGTTCAAAAAGTCTTTCAAAATCAAAACCAAGAGAGGCTATTTCTTTTCAAGAGCAAAAGTATCACACGTAGAAACAGCGCATCCGAACTGTAAACTTCATAAGCATCAATGAATAGACCTAACTGCGGATCTACTTACTTTCTTACTTAATGAAAAAGTCTTGAACTATATAAAACGAATATCCTTGGTATGAAATTGCAATCGATCTTCGCAAGCGTTTATAGTTTTCTTACTTAGTATCGAAACACACTTGAGAATCAAACTGATTATTTTCTTTCTTAACTTTTATGTAGTATAAAGTAGCGGACCCTCGCGACTTCGTCCGCGTATGAGTCAATCGAGAAGCTCGAATAGATGTGATTCTAACATCATAATCATCGTGGGTAGCTAATATAAATATAACGTAAAATAATAGTAGGTACATACCTACTATTATTTTACGTTGTATTTATCGTTGTCGCATATGCCTTGCTACTTGCTGTTTGTGAAGAGTTATGTCCTTTATCTCGGACAATATTCATCAGATCTTCATTAAATTTAAGCACTACATGTTTTATAGAAAATACTTTGAAATTAAAAAAAAATATTATTTAAATTGGTTCAAATTTAACGGAGCTATGAAGTAAGAGACATATATTAAATGAAATGTAACTGGAAGATTTCTTCCAGTTACAATTTTATTGTAAGCTAGATTAGGTAATGAAAAAAATATTGGTCACATTTTTGTCTTTTACTTTAGCCCGACAGAGTAGGTTGATGCCTAGGTTAAAGTTTTACTTCGGATCTATATCAGAGCGTGTAGCAAGGATACTTAGATCACATGGCGTTCATGTGGCTTTTAGAACTAATAACCAACTGAGAGCTGTTTTTAACGGTAAGGACAGATTGGACAATAAGCACAGATCAGGGGTATATAAACTCCAATGTTCTGAATGCCACGCCACATATGTGGGTCAGACCGGACGTAAATTTGAAACGCGTTACAAAGAGCATATGGCAGCCTTCAATCATAACCATCCTGAAAAATCTCATTTTGCAAAACATCTTTTAGACAGTGGACATAACGTAGCCAGTAATCGTTCGTACGAAATATTACATGCTTGCGACAAAGGGTTGAGACTTGATATGAGGGAACAATTAAAAAATATTAAACATAGAAATGGGAGCTCAAGGCACTAATGAGGTGGAAGGGACTTAAATAGATAAGGTGGGGGTCAGAAAGGTATAAAAGGCGACACATTTGGCGAATTTTTCACTTAACAATTATTCATTGTAAAGTCAACATCCCCTGAGGATGCTCTGGTTTCGGAGCGAAACGTGCGTAGAGGGTATATTGCCGAAGATCTGTTTTGTGTGGAGTATAAGGATTGAAGAAATTATAAATTACACCACACAGATTCTCCTGCTTTTCGCGGAGTATAGCAAATTAAGCTTAATTTTGATAATATATCATGGATTTCCGCAAAGTAACGCCTGCTTCTATCCTATATCCAATAGGTTAAAGTTGTTCAAATCTATATTTATATGGATTGATATGTGTAACAAACTCTAAACCTGATGGCATTGATATTCATGGTGTACTACCTACCTACTGTGGATCCCGCCATGTATGATAGTGCTAGTGCTAGGATAGCGATAGCGACCGAGATTGCGATAGCGACTGCGACTCCGACTGTGACTGCGACTGCGACTGCGACTGCGACTGCGACTGCAACTGCGACTGCGACCGCGACTGCGACCGCGACTTTGACTGCGACTGCGACCGCGACTGCGACCGCGACTGCGACCGCGGCTGCGACCGCGACAGCGACAGCGACATCAGCATTTTTCAATTTTTATTTTGGCTTGCTAGGGATGAAAGTGGAGCGGTGTCCTTCCAACCTCGTCATCACAAAAATCATTAATTGCATATAAATATTGCTCATGGGTAGGTCCAAAATTAACGTAGAAATCTTATTGTAAAAACGTATATGAACTTCTGATTTTTATTTTTTTCTCTCCCTCCATGACTTGTGCGAGTGAGGTTTGCGCATGATGGAAAGCAATAACTAGGTTGGGGCGTGTTGAGTAGAAAATACTAAGTAGCCATTTTGTATTTTAAAGTTCAAATAGTCGTGGGTAAAGTTCGATTTGATTAACCAGGCTTTTGTCCACGTTTCTATTACGTGCCGCTAGGATATTGAACGCCATCCCGGCAACTATGTTTCCTGCCACGTAAAACTTAGTCCACTAATGAGTCTTATCCGCGTACTTATATTTCCTATATTTAACGTATAGACGCTTTCGAGTGTACTGCTGGAGGAGAATGCTGCGAATCCCGTGGACGGCACACAAGACCAACGCATCGATATTGAGCTTGCTTAAAATTACTAAATGGCTATCAACCACGTGTCTTCGGATGATTATAGATTAGACCTCATCAATTCATTTTAACAGGCATCAGTAAGGCACATATTCAATAAAAAATATAGGAATTTTGTAGATAAATGCATCACCTGCCTTGAAGGTAAGTTTATCGTTTTAGACAACACTGACGCTCCAAGGCGATGCAAGTTGTCCCGCTTCGCTCAGTGATTCGCTATAGACTGCTAGACGTACTTAAGTCCTTTTTTAGGAGGGACTAGTTTAATAAATTCAAATTCTAATTCATTTATTTCAAGTAGGCCTACTTTATAAGCACTTTTGGAACGTCAAGTATGCATGTTTGTGTGACTCTACCACCGGTTCGGAAAGCAGATTCTACCGAGAAGAGCCGGCAAGAAAATCAGTAGTTGCTCTTTTCCAACATCAACATTTACAATCATTTTGCTATCTTGCGGGAGATGAGAGCGAGGCTGGCTGCTTCCATTCTACCTTGTCATTGAGGAATTCATCAAATGTATAGTAACCTCGCTGTACTAGATGCGATTTACACATTTTTTAAATGTATGCATTGGTAGGTCAAGAATTTCCTTAGGAATCATGTTGTAAAAGCGTATACTCAACCCCACAAAGGAGTTCTGCACCTTTCGCAGACGATATGCAGATATCACTAATTTATGACCGTTTCTGGTAAGTCGATTGTTAATTAATATCATCTGTCAACCACTTCGGCGGTCTACAATAACTGTTTACCGATGCGAGGTCGCCATTCCAGCACCTTGGGACACCAACGATTGCAACCCCGGCCTTGCAACTTCAGCTTTGCCACTCGTTTTGCTATGTCGGTATCTTTGCTTGATTTTTTCTTCTACAGATCTCCTGATTCCTAAAAAATAAACACGAAAACTATTGACAGCTTGCGAGCAGTGCAAACTCGTACTAATAGTACTGATCAGAAAAACTGCTTGCTCGAAGATAGCGTAACTTAATTTCTGAAATCTCTATAATTGAAGTAGGCTTTAAGTTGGTACTTGAATAAAAAGGAGCTTACTGTTCACAGCGCTACGTTAAGTCGCAGTAAAGTAGTGCTCAAGCTACAATCCTCTTATTGTAATAATGCGCATTTGTAATGCGATATTATTATGTTATTTTCCCTTTTGTGAAATTAACTTATTTTCACAATCTTTTGGTAGTTAGTGCAATGTAAAAGGATAATTTAGTTTTCTGACAGACAGACATTTCAACTTCTTCGTGATAAATCCATATTGCTGTACTGGCCCAATTCGTATAAAAAAGTATCAAGGATGGGGTAACGCTACAGGCTCTTTGAGAAAGGTGAGGGTGTAAATTTTCATTTATTTTTTATTCCACTACATGTTAGCCCTTGACTGCAATCGCACACGATTGTAAGTTATTATGCAGTCTAAAATGGTAGCGGGCTAACCTGTTAGGGGTATGGCAGTTGTAAGCCATACTGCTAATTGGTTTCTAGGTACGCGGCATCGTGCCGGAACGCTAAGTCGCTTGGTGTGCATCTTTGTAGGAATTGTGTTAGGTTAGCCACATCCCACCAGAAAAAAGTAGTAAAATAAAAATAAACCAAGTAGTTTCTGAATTCTGAGCATTTGTATCTTAAACAAACAACCTTTTCCCTCAAAGTCCGAAGGCAAATACCGTACCGTCTCCGCTCTGTCGTGAGTAAAATCAATGAAGAATACGCGAAAACGGAATACGTACAACGTGGCATTTCTAAAACTTTGATACTGGGTCATGTCATACCGAAGTTACACGCATTAGAAACAATGCACCTCACGAGTGCATTGCTCTGAGTAAGGCTTTATACAGATGGAACTGTAGCCTGAGCAAAAACCTATAACTAAATTTTCTAAAAAAAAAAGTGCGTGTACTTAAGTGCAAGCGTTAGAAGTTATACTCCTTTAGTGTAACGAGATAAAAATTTAAAATCTTTTCAAAAATTTCATCTTTTTCCTTATTCTAAAAAAGAAAGTTTTATTATAACGCAATATCAGTTAGTTATTTAGTTAGTAATTTGAGATTTATGTACAATTGAATCAATTGAATCACTGGAATGCGCCTGCAGACTTTGACAATTGAAAGTGTAAACTGTCAAACCTTATAGCTAACTTCAGGGTGTCCGTTTTTTGTGACGGTGTGCGCGCACATCGTCAAAAATTATTCTCATCATTTTTCCCTAACGCGCCAAAAGAAGTGTAATATTAAAAATATATTAAAATTTACTAAATACCTACTTAATTATTGGGTTATTTAATAAATCAATGTTTGTGTT
Organism: Pararge aegeria; assembly: GCF_905163445.1. Lineage (NCBI taxonomy): Eukaryota > Metazoa > Arthropoda > Insecta > Lepidoptera > Nymphalidae > Pararge > Pararge aegeria. The sequence goes on from NC_053195.1 coordinate 12,409,140, forward strand.
CATAGAAAGGTGTGCGCACATTTGTCAAATTTTATGCGAAATATAAATACTAAAATTATAGCAGGGACTTGGGATGAGAAAGTATGATGATTCCTTAGGTAGATTAGATTATATATAGGTTATAGATAAATTTTAGACTTAATAAAGCACATCAAATAAATAGGACCTTATCTGGATAAAAATAGGTTCTTTTTCGGAAGTTTTAGTATTACTTTTAGTAGCGGAACTTCCGCTACTAAAAGTAATACTAAAACTTACCCCGAAGGGGATTCATGGGGGATTTCTGAAAATATATAAATGTTGTATATTTTTTTTTATGTAATAGCCATTAAAATCTGCATTATTCTACTAATCCTACTATCCTACTAAACTACTAATATTATAAATGTGAAGTGTTGATGTTTGTTACTCAATCACGCAAAAACGGCTCAACGGATTTAGATGAAATTTAGCATTCATGTAGCCTTTAACATGGAAAAGAACTTAGGCTACCTTTCATATCGATTCCTTAAGAATTTCCCGAGGGAAAATTGAAAATTGTTTACGAGCCAAGGCACGGCAGACAGCTTTAAAATTTGGTATGCTATGGAAAAGGACATATACGTACTTTCCATACCGATCTCTCAAATAATTCCGATGGTAGGATTAAAAATTGTTAACGAGCGAAGCTTTAGACCCAATTCTGGCAGAAGCTAGGAATAAATAGTTTTGGAAAAAAATATCCGGGGTGCAATAACAGGGATAAACGTTTATTTATTTATTTATCATTTATATACCATCAAATGTGAATGAGAACATATGATACCAGAAGTGTACAAAGGAAAGCTTATCTCTCTGAAAGCTCAAATCTCTCCCAGCTATCCCAGGATGTGATTAAGATGATTTTTTGTAAAGTTTGTATGTAGGGAAAAAAATATTGTTCATAAACACGCGGGCACCAGCGAGCCTTTAGCAATGAAAAAGGCAACCAAGAAGCAATACGTGTGAGCTGCAAATGCACTAAAACTGCATTTTGCAGCTTGTTGTCTGTCTGCATAAAGCCTTAGTGAAGAGTTAAAAAGGGTACAAGAGCAAAACGCGAGGCGATACGTTTGTAGATTTCAAGCGAACACGCTTTTAAAGGATAAAGGTAACCTACTATTATACCTTTGTTAACATTTTTGCAGTGCTAGTTGGTAACGAATAGGCTTCGCTATCTGGGGGTCCGAGTTTGATTCCCGGCACGCACCTCTGACCTTTCAGAGTTATGTGCGTTTTAGCTATTAATTCTAGCTTGCTTTATAAAAACCTGCATGGCTGAGAGTTCTGCATTTTGTTCTCAAGGGTGTGTGAGTCTAACAATCCGAACTGGGCCAGCGTAGTGTACTAAGTCCTACTCGGTCTTGTGCCCTGTTGTGGGCATCACAACACATTTTTCATTGGTTATTAATGATAAGACATGTTAGGCAATTATATCATCATCATTATCATCAGCTATGGGTCTAATAAGAAGGCTCAGAGTCACTCAGCGGGCGATGGAGAGAGCTATGCTCAAAGTATCTCTACGCGATCGAATCAGAAATGTGGAGATTCGTAGAAGAACCAGAGTTACCGACATAGCTCAACGACTCGCGAAGCTGAAGTGGCAACGGGCCGGGCAGATAGTTCGGAGAAAGGATGGACGTGGGGTCCCAAGGTGCTGGAATGGCCGCCCCGAACTGGTAAGCGCAGAGTTGGTTGACCTCCAACGAGGAGGACAGACGACATTAAGCGCGTCGCAGGTAGTCGCTGGATCCAAGCGGCACAGAACCGTGGAATTTGGAACTCCCTACAAAAGACCTATGTCCAACAGTGGACGTCTATCGGTTGATGTGATGATTAGGATGATGATGATCATCAGCATATAAACCTATTACCGAACCACTATAAAGCACGGGTTTCCTCCCACACTAAGAAAGGGGTTAAGGCCGTAGTCCAGTACGCTGGCCCAGTGCGGATTGGTGGACTCCATACGCCTTTGAGAGCATTACGGAGAACTCACAGGCATGCAGGTTACCTCATGATGTCTTCCTTGACCTTTGAAGCAAATGATATTTTAATTGCTTAAAACGCACATAACTTAGAAAAGTAAGAGGTGCGTGCTGGGATTCGAACTTGGCCCCCCGAGAGTGAAGTCGAAGTCCTACTCACTGGGCTATCACCGCTCCTGGCAAGTAGGCAAGTATATATAGAATGTTAAAAGGGTTTTTAAAAATCACAAAGGACGCGCGCAACGTGATGTTACCTACTTGTTGGTTGGTATTTTTGAACTTTGAACCTGCGACTCTCTGGCAATCGCGGCCTGAGCGCTTTGACCACTAAGCTACGGTTCAAGCACGGTACGGTTCGGTACGGTAAAAGCGCTCAGGCCGCGTTTGCCAGAGAGTCACAGGTTCAAAGCCCGTCGGTTCAGACAATTTTTATATGCATTTTAATTTTATGAATTCTTCATTTCCTCAAAGTGTCGGTAAAAACCGTATAAAAATCATACACATACATATTAATAATTACAAAAATAGTACATATGTAAAATAAACTAAACGAATGCATAATATTAATAAATATCTACATAAGTTTCTAAACTCAACTAAATAGACAGACAAATTGACCGTTGTGTCTATATGGAAAAGACTAAAACCATTTTTAGACTAAGTTTAGAGATTTGTGTAAAATACACTTCGCACCGGTATAAGTTTGAATAGAGAGAAAAACAATGAAAACTCCGCGGCCTGAAATTCCCACGGAATATAAAAATATAACTTATACAAATGGAAAATTAAGTTCGCAGGTGAAAAGCTTGGGAATTGGGAACGCTGTAGTAGGTACCTACTGGGTACTGCGTCATTTTGAGTTTGATGTTTATTCATCAGAGCGGAACTGTGTCACTGGTATTACGACGCAGATGCTTGACTTTCGAAACTATATATAATGGCTGTAATTTTAAAAGAACATTATTTTATCAGAAGGAGAGAATAGTGCGGTTATAGCCGGTGGGTAGGACTTTGACTTCAATTTCGGGTAGGGGCGAATTCGAATCCCAGCACGCCTCTAACTTTTCTAAGTTATGTCTTTTAAGCATTTAAAATATCACTTGCTTCAACGGTGAAGGAAAACATCGCGAGTAAACCTTCATACCTGAGAGTTCACCATAATGTTCTCAAAGGTGTGTGAAGTCTCTTCTCACTGTGGGAGGACACCTGTACCTTGTAGTAGGCCAATAATGGGTTGATAAGTCAAAGTCAAAGTCAAAGTCAAAAATATCTTTATTCAAGTAGGCCAACAGGTGGCACTTTTGATGCGTACATAAGAATTACACGGTAGTGAGATGATGGCGATAACCACATTCGTAAACTTAAAACTAAAGCTACGAGGGTTCCAAACGCGTCCCGGTCTAAGAAGAAGCCCACAACAAACTTAGCCGGGTGTTTTTTTTTTTTTTGTTATCACCATCTCACAATGTCATTTTAAATTATTAGAAGAGCAACCTGGTTAGAGCAATAATTTACACCCAAGCTTTTTTATCGTTTAAGTAGTCCTTTATACTGTAATAGGACTTTTCTATAAGCTTACGTTTAATACACGAACTTCGTAGTTGTTAATCTTCTCAAACAGGAAACTAATTAAAACGCTGCATAGGTTCTAAAAGCGCAATGATCTGAAATAAAGGACACAATAAACCTAATCAGATTCCATTAGGAATCAATGACATGGGATGATAATAATAACCAGTTGAGTAGATTGTTATTGTTCCGATCGTCGTTTCAGTCAATGGTCTTCTCGCGAAAAGCTTCGACCAACATCTTAAGAAGCTTTCGCTTGGTTGTTGGATCAAGGGTCGGATGCAGAAGGCAGTAGTCCTTGAAACGGCGCGTATTGTGAGGAGGTTCCTCACTCTGGAGCCCTGACCGCCGGTTGCTTGGGCATTCAAAAGCCCCGCAAGCGAAGAGTGGATGTTATTTCTTATAAATTTTTAATAGTGTTTTTTTCAAGCATTGTTAAGAATTAAAAAATAAAATGAACATCAATAAATGATAGAGATTAAAAATAATAATAGCTTTATTGTTCCTTACAACGGTTTACATACAATTTTAAAAGGATTTTAAATTTACATAATTAAAATCTAAATACAATAAACTGTTTAGGTCAATATTTTATTTTTTATGTTGTAAGAAACGCCTTTGGCGGTAAGAGCCTCCTCCATGAGTAGCCAGGACTATCTGTCCATAGCTGCTCTTGCCCAAGTTTTTTCTTGACGGCCGACTGGCGCAGTGGGCAGCGACCCTGCTTTCTGAGTCCAAGGCCGTGGGTTCGATTTCCACAACTGGAAAGTGTTTGTGTGACGAACATGAATGTTTTTCAGTGTCTGGGTGTTTATATGTATATTATAAGTATTTATTTATATTATTTATAAAAATATTCCTCAATTATCTTAGTACCCATAACACAAGCTACGCTTACTTCGGGACTAGATGGCGGCGTGTGTATTGTCGTAGTATATTTTCCTGCTATCTGTGTTATATCATCAGACCACCTTCTTGATGTTCGGCCTCATCTGCGCTTAGAGTCTCGTGGGCACAAATTGGTAACTATATGTGACCACCGCGCGTCTTTGACTCTTTGTATATGTCCTGCCCATTTCCATTTCGAAACGAGTACATGTTTATGGCATCTGTAGCCTTTGTTTTCTTCCTAATAAAGACATCGGAATATATATTATATTTTTGTACATATCTTTAATATGTTATGTTTAATATGTACTATGTTATATGTTTATATTGTATTAAATCCTATCCTATTTCACCAATGTATGATGTACCACCTAATTTCGCATAGCATTTTCTTGTATGCCTTTGGTTGTCTGAGATCGCTATATAGCGATAATGCCGCCAAATTGTACGTTCTACCTTATTGTGCTTTCGTATAAATATCTCTGTAAATATTCTCTGTGGTGTAAAATAAAAGTGCATTAATTTATTCATTCATTCATTTCTCACTCTATCCTTCATTTTTATATTCAAGAAGCTCCGCTCCATTCCTCTCTGGCATTTACCCACTTTGTCTAACGTTTTCTTGGTTATTCAATGATGTGGTATATCAATCAATAACTGTGTATGTTTAATTTTTTAAGGTAAAGTATCATTTAAAATGAAGTAAAATAAAACGAGATATTCTTCACGTATTTATCAATATTTAATAGGATGTATTAAACCCCGCTAATTAAGCACAGGCCGGTACTAAGCTGTTTATGAAATAAGTTAATTACATGTAGATAAGGCTATGGTTTCAGTATACTTTAAAACGCGGTGTGTAAATTTTGTTACTTCACCATAAGCTTATGTACTGTCTGGTGTCTTTAATCATCTTTCTGGCCTCGGCGTTCACGTAATCCACGGTCAGTTTGCATACACTTTTTTTATTATAAGGATGCAAAGTACTTCAAAATAGCTGACGGTAATTATACCTTTGGGTGTATAATTTATTTATATCGGAAAACCAACAGCCGAGCAAACTAGCACTAGCTGAATGTTCAGCTTTTTACAGGTTTTCACAATGTTCACAAATAGTTTCAATATAAAATATGCAAAATCCTAACTAAAATTAGAAATGCGAAAATGTGTTTGTTTTTGTTTAATTGTTCTTCTTGACGTCCTAACTAATCAACCTATTGAAAGAACGGAGAGTAACATATGCTAATTTTTATTCCAGAATAGCAATCGGTTCTTACAAGAAACGTGGACGTAGAAGTAAAAGATAATATGTCTAAAAATTTGCATGATTATTTATATTTTGTTTATTGAGAACAATTAACTGGTTTTATGTAAAATATTATATTCTTTGTTTTTCAATAAAAAATAATAGCCGCCTTAACTTCTAAACTGAGTGAACGCGAGAATAAATGAACTGAGTACCAGACATCCGGTAACCTGCAGTAATGGATTGTGGACGTGGCTTAAGCGTGGGCGCGGAAGACCCCGCCACCTGGAAAACGACGCGACGGTCAGATGATGATGAGTCCCAGACATTGAAGCCGAGATTACCGCAGGTTTCCGGTAACCTGCATACACAAACTGTGCTGTAATAGTCTCTCTGCAATGAGTGAGGAAATCTGTGCATTAAACCATGATAGAGCTATGTTAGAAATTTGTGATAATTATTCATTTATTTTCAGTGATTTCATGTATGGCGCACGCACACATTATCGAGTAGATAAGCTCCCGATAGGGTATTGCAATATCATCCGGGAGGAATACAACGGATTCCCCGGGCGTCTAACAAAGTCAACAAGAGGGACATGCCGTGGTGGTTTTTAGTTTGGGTATACCCCCTTTAGGGGGAGGTAAGGGAGTAGTCCCACATAACCTCCGTTCTGTCTGGACGGAGGTAGCCATAAAGCTTTTCCACCACGCCAAAAAAAATAAGGGCTTATGGTTGAAATTATTTTTAACTGTTTTTCTTTCTTAATATTATTAAAATTCTTTTGCGTGGCTCAGAAAAAAATGAGTTAATTTAATAATCATATTAAATAGAGCTGAAAGAAATTTCAATTTTGTCAAGAATAATAAATAATAAATAAATATACTACGACAATACACACATCGCCACCTAGCCCCAAAGTAAGCGTAGCTTGTGTTATGGGTACTAAGATGACTGATGAATATTTTTATGAATTATATATACATAAATACTTAGAAAATACATATAAACACCCAGACACTGAAAAACACTTAATGCTCATCACACAAACATTTTCCAGTTGTGGGAATCGAACCCACGGCCTTGGACTCAGAAAGCAGGGTCGCTGTCCACTGCGCCAATCGGCCGTCAAAGAATAATATTATAATATAGTAATTAAATGTCCGTGTTACGTCAAGGCTTTAAGAGTATTCGTCGAGTCCTTACTAAGGTAGGTGCATACTACATACCCATAAATTTTACTTTTTTATTGGATTCTGGTTACTAGGACACCATAAAAAGTCCAGAGTTTATTCATACATCACACGTCGTGTAGTAATTGCGGACGGGACGTACGGTCCCAGCAATCTCTACATCTTGTGTTGGGGCTGGTTTCATAAAAATGTCAGATGCTTAAAGTCGAGATAGTTGGAGTAGTTATAATTTATAATGGTCAGTTATTTTGCTAAAGAATATCATTATGACAACTATTGTATGCAGATTTCTTATAACCCATTTTTAATAAAAATGTGCAAGCGAAATACATTAAAAAATTGCATACGAAGCAGTTTAAAATAAGCTGCCATATCTAGATTTCTCGACTAAATCCTAAAGATTAGATAAGACGCGACCTCTTTTGATACTGCTGAGTGCTCACGCCTGGAGTTTTGATTATATTACTGCAGGAAAAGATTGCGATATGCAGAGCTTAAGGCGTTTTGCCACGCTTCCAGAACTTAGTTTTATTTTATTGTAGGTAAATGCCGTTGACTGAGACCAGATCAGAATACAGTTGCCACCACCCCATCGACAGTCGCAACGCGAGTAAAACTGATGGCTGACTGAACAGATTCCGATGTAGGTTCCATTACGTTTTCGCAGAATCATAACATAATCCCGTGTGATAAAAGCTCTTATTTAAATAAAACAATTAAAATCAATATTTTAAAATTGTTTTTTATTACACTACAAGTCTCTTGACTGAAATGTCATCAGGCGGTAAGGTAATATGACAGCTGTAAGGCGCAGTATTCAAAAGTGAACAGTCGTAGTGGTTCAAAATAATACCGGTCCCAATATAACGGGGCCTTCTCACTAAAAATGTTTTTAATCAAAATTACAGGCACACGAGTTTTAACATGGACGCCTAAGGTTGATGGACACAGGGTGGCTCTTTGAAGGACGTCGTCCATGCGTGCACTGCGAAGTGTTGCTCTTTTTACACGGCTTTCCACTAATTTTTAGGTTAGGATAGGCTCGCATAAATAAAGAATAAGTGGACCGACGATCGTTCGATTGCTGTGGTAACACAGAATTATAAGAAATATGTTTATGAGCTTACATAATGTAAGAAGCATACGATGGGGCTAGTTTGTTTGTTTCTTTGTTTGAAAGCTTTTTTGCACACACACATTGTATACAAAGTAAACGAAGAAACTTATAAATATAAATAAATATACTACGACAATACACTCATCGCCACCTAGCCCCAAAGTAAGCGTAGCTTGTGTTATGGGTACTAAGATAGCTGTTGAATATTTTTATGAATATAATACATAAATACTTATAATATACATATAAACACCCTGAAAAACATTCATGCTCATCACACAAACATTTTACAGTTGTGGGAATCGAACCCACGGCCTTGGACTCAGAAAGCAGGGTCGCTGCAAACTGCGCCAATCGGCCGTCAAAAACTTAGAAAAGAAAATAGAGAGTGCACAGCCAATCTTATCACTAAATCTATCTCTCCCAGACAACCTTTGACGTTAGGAAAGACGAAGGAACAGGTTGGTGCAGTTTAAGTTTAAAATGGCTAGTCTGACTTTTGGGGGAGAAAATCCGTAAAAGAAAAAAAAAAATGTAAAAAGAAACACACAGTTAGGTAAATTTTATATTTTATTTTTGGATCCTTAAAACTATTTATACAGATATACTAAGGTAACTATTGTATTTAACCACTACGTTTGACTATGGACACACGCGCGTCCCGTTGGACCTGAGGTTTGGACATCTTCACAAGTGCCCTTATTCTCTGCAACATGGACATCGTGACTACCCGCAAAATGAAATATTCCTATGAACATATCAAAAATTCATATCTATTCTCTAAAGCTGTTTTTTCCTTCTCTAGGCCATCGTTTAATGCAATTAAAAAAGGTTAAAGTAACAACTCAGCGCCATTTTGGTTAGTTTCACTGTACGTGGCTGTAATTATGTACCTAAAGATATTGATAAGTTAATTTTTACAGGCACTATACTGATGCAGATTTCTATTTGCCTGGGCTAGATAGAAGACAAGGTATTCGGAAAATAACTTTTTATTTTCTGCGTGCAACACATTCAACAACTATATGTCGTTAGTGAGTGAGTCGGTAATTTTTCACGTTCAAATTGGCACTTTTAGAATAATTATTATGGCAAATAGTATAAACTCTTCATAGGTTTTTTTTTTAAATTCATTTTTCTTATGTTATTGTTGAATCTTCAGCAGTTTATGTGATCAAAAAAACAAAAATACTCTTATGTGTTTAGTACTCAATAGTACTGTTTGTGTCCCTGGAAAAGCTAATAAATAAATAAAAAAAAAAATTAAGTTGCAGTTACGAGTATTAAAGATTCGTATGTCATAGCGAATAAGGGCGAAGAACGTTAGGCAGTGATCATTTATCTTATAAAATACATTTTTTTGATTCCACCTTAATTTCCTATTTTTATAATATACATAATATACATCGACCATCAACTTCCATATGATAGCTTTTAAGCTCGGTTTACACGACCCGGTTGCACTCCGGTTCCGGTTTCATAAATATGTGATCTGATAATCGGTGTGATTGAGTGATGTTAATATTACTATACAACAACAACAAATTCGATTCAGCATTATCAGTTCAATAATAACGCCGAATCAAAGCAACGGCTGCTTACGTTTGACTTTCACTCAGCGTCTGCTTATCAGTAAAACACAGGTTTTCTGTTCCTTCATGTGATTACAGGCCGACAAACTTTTCTCTCCACCAGCACATTATGATCTCGGTTATAAGTGTAGAATAATGCCGACCCGCGTATTTATGAAACACTACGTAATTGTTAAGTTGCTTAAAAAGTATTATAGGGAGCCCCCGGTGTAAGTGTAATTCTTTCGAGGCTTGCGAAAAGCGAGCAAAAAGGGAACCGAACCGGAATGAAATCGGGTTCCGGTATTTGAAACCTTATAAAATAAATAAAGTTACTACAAATTTTGATGCATTAACTTTCGAATAAAATTTTCAAACGATGAAGTTAGCGAAAGTAATATATTTATATCCGTGAATAACTTACTGACCAATTCATATAATTATGACCTTAAAGCACTGACATGACAATAATAAATTAAATAATTTGGAATTGATTACATAATGTTTGTTTATTTTTTGCTTGATCAGGCAAAAGGTGTATTGTGTTTGGTATTGATTGAACAGAAAAAAGTAATTGTGACTAAGTATTACAAAGTTGTGAATAGGTAATTTCAATATTGAAATTATTGACCTTGCATTATGAAGTGAATCATTATGAATTCAGAAATATTATTATGAATTGTGATTTCCATTCTTGCATTTAGGTATATTACTAGTAGTGTTTATATCTAAAATTGCGTCTTAACAGTTTAATGAAATTTTCAAATGTATAACATTGTAAATGTATTTTAATAAAATTGTACTACGTTTTTTAATATCTCTTTCTGCGTCTTAAATGCTGTACAAAGGAAGTCATTTTTACGGTTTCCTTTTTTAGCTTCGACGTTTAATAATTTAAATAATTAATATTGCAGTTATACCTAATAAAGTCAGTGCTTCAAGATTAATGGTTCTATATGAAATTAAAAATATATAGATTTCTATTCGAGATGAAAATTCGAAATCTAGCACACTACGTCTGTTATCACAACAAAAGAATGGAAACTATAAAGCCAGGCGCAGACTTAAACGAGCACAAACAGAACGTAAAATTAAGGCTAAGTACATTTTTTTCACAACGTGATGAATAATATATGATAAACTTACATAGGTATACATAGGATTACATAGGCATTGCCACGGATCATAGGTACAGCGTAGGCTACGGTGGCCTTTAATCGTCTTTCAGTTCACCCATTCGAAGTCTCAGTACAGTTCTATGCATAGTAACAAAAAGTTTTTAAATATCGGACCGGATTAAGTAGATATTTATTCGAATCAGTTGAGCGACTGACCGGTACTTTACATCGCGCAATTGCACTCACATCACCTACCCATTAATGACGTTTGTTATACACCACAAACAATATAAATATATAATTGTTTTCTTTAGTATGCACTTAATCATACAGTTTTTTCAAACTCCTTTACCAATGCGGAATTCCTTAGAATATTAACGAGTCGCCATTAAAAACGCAAAAAAGTTACTGTATGGCATTGCCTACTTTATCATTAGATTACTACATATAGATGCATACAGAATTCAAAATCAATAACGTCCAAATTAATAAATGCAAAACTAAAAAAAATGTATATACAGGTATATCGTTATACTTAAAGCGATGCGCTGCTTTTTATCCCGTTTAAATGTGCGCCGGCCTTAACAAGCACTGCATTTTATATGACACATTTACTATCTTTCTACTAAAACAGTAATCTATAAACTAGCAGGAAGAGTTAAAAAGCCATGAGAACTGTTTAATGGCGCTTTTATAGATCTTTAATAAGCCCTTTAGCCATTGAAGAGTTATTTAACAGTGCAAATAGAGTGTTATGTGCTAAATGTGCGTGCCCGTCTCATTGCCAAGTTAAAACATGAAATGTTACACTGTTAACTTGAAAGTATAATCTATACCTATGTACAAACGTATAAAAAAAGATATGAATCTTGGCTTTATTGTGACCTTAAAAGTTAGTTTCAACAAAGGCACTGTTCTTATTGCACTTTCGAAACTAGGACAGGCTATCACTCGACATGAAAAAATAAAAAAAACAAGTACGTGTTAAATGAATTAATGGTACCTACAAAGAAAGAGGTTCTTTAATGATGGTAAATAATAAACATAGGAACTTTTAATAAAGCCGGTACATGTGCTACGGCCTTAAAAAGCGCTAGTTTTTTCTAAACAAAAATAAATAGGTACATTTTGTGTTATAAAGATGAACTTTGCACCGTCTTCAGTTGATATCATTTTGTTTTATATTTAAAACCACAGAGCAGACAATGGCTAAATATCAAAAGTTGGCCTTTGATATATAATAATGACAATTATAAAATAGCGAAAGTGTTATATATGTCAAATATAATTGTCTGTATGGAAAAAATAGTCCCTCGAGCACTAGACGGATCGGACTGAAAGTTGGCAAACAGAGCTAATCTTTGAAAAATTATCCCAATTATAGTCCGTTAATAAGGGTTTGTAAATGGTAAGAAATTTCAGCTTTCCATTTATCAATATTGAATATGAGTTCAATTTGTAACCGAGATATAGTTAGTTATTAGGAATCACATAATCAGGCCTTTACAAAGATTTTTATATATATCTCAATTTTTTGTATGTAGTTTTTTAACCATATCCGGCCTATTGGGCTGGGTATTATATTATAAATTATATTAAGGCTTAAACGCGGAACGGTAAGCTAAAACCAACGACACCAACTGTATGAAAAAAGAATAGGAAGTGTACGCAGTACGATTATTCAAGGAATGACTGCTAAAAGGTCGTATCAAACTGAGCCGAATCCCATTCGGGACGCAGTATTAGATTAAGAGCGATTGGATCGATCGCGTAGCGTCTAAATCTGACGCAACTTACCGCGTACTTTTTATTCTTGGTTACTCAATGGAGGAATATATTATGTCTCTTAATTATGAAGATGTAGGTTAGTTTAATTGTTGTTAGTAGTAGCAGAAGGAGAATCACAAGACAAGTTAAGTTTATTTAGATACAGGTAAGTAGAAAGTATAGTTTTTAAAAGTAATTTTCCTAGTGAGATCAAAATAAAATCCTGACAGAGCGTAATCCAGAGTCTCGCTTTAGTTACGCTGCCTTTGCGACAATTGAGAAACTATTCGCGTCAGTTTAAAGACTTCATTACGAGTTAGTTAGCAAGGCGCGAGCGATTTACATACCGTATCCCGCGCGGAATATGTCTCAGTTTGAACGCGCAACATTATCCAGAAATTTAATATATTAATAACCCTTTCGTAGCCGGTTGTAAAACACAGTGTCATATAAAATGCAAAACTAAATTATTTAACTTAATCGGACCTCACTTCACAAATGAAGTAGGTTTCGAAGGAACACGGCGAGTCATTCCACTTCAAGCCTTTATCGTCTCTGTTCCATAGCTCTAGGCAGTTCTCTTCTTCTCCGTTCTCGTATCTGAAGTTGTTGGGTTCTCCGGCGTTCCAGTTGACGAAGGTCAGCGGCCTGCCGTTGGCCATCCAGAAGAAGTTGCCTTCTTCAGCCAAGTCAGTGCCCGACGTCCAGAAGTGCTCCCGTCCGTAACCTGTAATGGGATAATTTTCGTTTCATTATTTGAGTTACTACATGGGGCTATTGGGGCAAATGATATGTAAAGAGTATTGCGCAGTGTGTCAACTAAGCCCGACAGGGGAACGAAAATGCTCTGCGAAGGAATACGGGGTGTGTGCAAAATAAAAATTGTAGTCATATAAAGGCGGCCTAATTTGATATAAATTGAATGTGTGCCAAACGCTGCGTAAGTTTCAAGAGGAATAGGAGGTTTTATACAGGTTTTTTTACAGGTTTTATACGGAGGCGCTCTTGAATAGATAGAAGGAAAAAGTACCTGATTCTCTAACGTATTTCTCTAGCCTGTCATTTTCTTCTTGCGACGAGATTGAGGCGAGATGCATCCCGTGGAATCTGCAATACTGCTGTGCCTTGAACCAGTTTGCCTGAAAACAAATAAGGTTTAAATTAAATTTCATTGGAAAAACGAGTAGATTAAATTATTTTTGTTATTTAGCTTTCATCATTATTAACTACCCTCATCACTATCAGCTTACTAAATGACAGGGGTCTCCACTTAGAATGAGAAGGGGTTAGGTCGCAGTCCACCACGCTGACCAACTGCGGATTGGTGGACTTCACACGCTTTTGAGAACAACTGTTTTCTGAGTCCAAGGCTGTGGATTCGATTCCTACGACTGAAAAAGGTTGGTGTGATGAACATGCATGTTTTTCAGTGTCTGTGTCAGTTTATCTGTATATTATGTACATTCATAAAAATATCAGTCACCGTAGTACTCATAATAAAAGCTATGCTTACTTTAGGGCTAGATGGCGATGTGTGTATTGTCGTAGTATATGTATTTATTATTTCAAATGCTAACTTAATAACGAACTTGTCTTCGAAAAGTTAGCGGTGCGTGCTGGAATATCGAACTAGGTCTCTCCAAAAGGGGAGCCGAATATCTAACCGCTAGGCTATCACCGTTAAACCTTTACCTTTATTTGCTGTTATTTGGCAACTCCTATTCTGTTTAAAACACGTGCAACCTGTATTGGTGTACAAAGCCACTATAAAAGCTGATAGTTTTTTCTAGCCCTTTATTTCACATGGACACGACTCGGGTACTTTTAGTTGGCATCGAATAAAAATTTAAGATCCAAGCACATATTAAACATCAAAGATATTCTTTTTTATTACATTTCCATAATATACAAGTTAGATGGCTCCCGTGATTTTAGTTTTGAAACGACCCTTGCATTTATCTTCTATAGCATTACATCATTTCTGAATGAATATAGATGTAAAACAAGTTCTTTAATTACGGAAAGCGGAAGTAGGTCTAAAAGACATTGAAAGTTAGCCAAACACTTTCATTTTTGAACCGTATACGAATAATATTAATGATTATGATGTTATTATATAAGGATTTAAATAAACTGAGAAATTTGTGTATTGTTTTCTCGTTTCCGCTTTACATTTTATTCATAAGTTAATAATAAAACATATTTTTTTAAATTATATTAAAAAAAAAAAATTACAAAGAACGTCTGTTTGAGTGTTTGAACATGTACAACGGCCGCTAGGTAGATAAATAAATCTTCAATGCACAAATTAAAAGTGTTAACAAGAAATAAAATATATATATATATATATATATATGTATAATGCGCAAAGGCGGTCATATCGCCTTAAGCGATCTTCTCCAGACAACCCTTTATGGTAATTTTTTTTCATCTTTTGTCATTGATCGCTCACAAGTATTAAAAATTAAAAAGCTCTTAAGTTGTCTTATACTTTAAAGTTTCCGTAGAGATTTTTAGCTAAACTACATAAAATGGCGTAATATATTCATATTGCGAACAATTTAATTGCAGTAAAAGTTATGCAACACAATGTAAAGTCGTTATGATTGGTATCCCTAATCAAGAAAATCCAGTTTCGACCCAGTAAACAATATTTTTTTAAACTTGTCTAATCAAGGTCGTTAAGCATCTTTAGAAATCAGGTTTCATTTTTATGACTGCAAATGCGGTTGAAGCAAGGAAGTACAAGAAAAAAATATTGTGATTATTAAAAAAATGTTTTTATAAGAAGTATTGTTGCACGGCACAGGCAATAAATTTTGGTTTTTGCTAAGCAAATTCGTTAAGCATCTAGTTTAATTATATAGCCAGGTAAAACTCTGAAGTTAAATCGGAAAATTACTGCCTTAAACTTTATTTAAGAAAAAAATATTAGAAAGTACGGAACATTTACGGTAATGTGATTCTTTCTTTCTATTTGATCGCGCTAAGCTCCAGAAAGGCAGTAGCGACTTTCTTAGGAAGGGGGGGGACTAGTATTATAGTCTACTAGGCACTTTTTATTTCGGAAATCTATCGCTAATAATTAGAAGTGGGGATGAATGAGTATGACAGAAAATATGACGGCTGACTGGCGCAGTGGGCAGCGACCCTGCTTTCTGTGTCTTAGGCCGTGGGTTCGATTCCCACAACTGGAAAATGTTTGTGTGATGAACATGATTGTTTTTCAGTGTCTGGGTGTTTATATTATAAGTATTTATGTGTATTATATGAATAAAAATATTCAACAGCTATCTTAGTACCTATAACACAAGCTACGCTTACTTTGGGGCTAGATGGCGATGTGTGTATTGTCGAAGTATATTTATTTATTTATTTTATCTCCTTTTGGGTTTTTGGCATCCGTTGTGAAAGAGTTACTCTAGAATGTGTTTGTAAGGTTAAAACGAGAGTTGGAGGTTGTATCAGTCTAGTTTTTTATCGGGTTGTTAAAGAAAAAAAATTGCAAGCGTTTTTTTAACACAGTCAAAAGGGTCTACAATAGAGGCTTATATATAGGATTGATATATAATATATTGGAAGGCAACTTTTGGAATGCTCTTTATAAGAAATGGAATAAATGACGTTTGCCATTTAAGTGTCATTTAAACAAAATTCTTTTAAGTCGTTACAAACTAGCCATTACCTCACAAATTTCATCCAAGATATGACTCAGCGTAGGTATATAAAAAAAATAATAGCCCGTTCCTAATACTAAAGATACAAACTAAAATTCTTGCATTTTTTAAAAAATGACACGTCTTTAGTCATTTGGCATTTAAATTTTATTAGAAAATACAATGCAATAAGAAAAAAAAAGGTCGATTCTATTATTTAACAAAATTAACTATTACATCACAAATTTCATCCATGATATGACTCAGCGTAGGTAATAAATAACCTGTTTAAAATACTGAAGTTATTAACTAAATTTCTTGCCATTTTTATCGGATGACATGACGTTCGTCATTTGGCGTTTCATAAATACACTTTAATAAGGAAACTAATATCTATACTTATAATAAATCTGTAACTGGAAAATTTCTGTACATTTAATATATTTTGAAAATTTTGACCGGGGGATGCTTTATAATCAATACTGAATCCAAAACAGATTTTTATTGAATTTTTGTCTATCTGTCTGCTGTCTGTCCGAGCATCACGTGGAAACTACTGAACGGATTTAAATAAAATTTTGTAAAGTTGTTACGATATTCTGGGTCAACATATAGGATACTTTTTATCCTGATAAACAGTAAGTGTCCTCCGGGAAGTGGGATGAATTTTTTTATCAATTTATCTTCATAACTCCGTTAAATTTGAATCAATTTTAATAATTCTTTTTTTATTTGAAAGTGTATACTATCAAGTATGTAGTGCCTTATTTTAATAAGGATCTGATAAATATTGTCGGAGATAAAGGACATAACTCTTCATAACAGCACGTCGCAAGGCATATGGGACAACGATCGAATGCATGCGTACCATCCTGGAATAGCTCATGGGCTTCTGTTTTTCCGGAAAAGCCAACAGCTCCTACAGGATTACATCGCTTTTTTCCGCATTTTAGACAACGGAGTTTTAGATTGATGTGGTTTTTTTAGATGGGTATAGTTGAAATATTATCAAGCTTTTGTAAATATAATATAATCTCAGAAAATGCTGTTTCGATTTCAATTTTATTTTGTATTGGTAGTATTAATTAAGGCTTTAAAACATCACGCTACAACCAATGGCTACCATCATTAATGAATAATGTTGCAAAAACTGCAAAAAATATCCTTTTAGAGAGATTCCGATGCGTGCGATGAGTGAACGGTAAGCGTTACGCCAAACGACGGAAATATGTAGTAAGTATGTCGGAACTGTTTCTTTAAAGTTCTATAAAACAGTCCGCGACAGCATACGACTACTTTTTGAAGTTGACTCTTTCGCGGACGAAGTCGCGCGGGTCCGCTAGTATACAATATTTCAGAATGAATATTGTCTTTAAAAAAAAAACTATTACATCACGAATTTATTCATCATATGTAATGTCCCGTTTCCAATACTGAAGGTATAAATTGCAATTTTTAACGGACGTTTGTTTGGCATTTCAATTTTATTAAATAGGTACACTTCAAATACGTACGAAAAAAATTTATAAAATACTGTAGAACGTAGATTGTTTTATTTAATAAAGATGCCAATACCTCACAAATTTCATCGGAGATATGATTCAGAGTAGGTCATACCTGTTCCCAATACTTAAGGTATGAAGAAATATTCTTGCAATTTGTTTAGCCAAAGTTACTCTTCGTCCTTTTAATTCCATGCATAGTTACGGCTAGAAGGAAGGACAAATAAACACTAACAAAAAGAAGTTGTTGTTGAATTAAGATTCAATTCTGTAACAAAATTAAAATCACGAATTCCATCCAAGAAATTACTCAGCGTACTATTTCAAAAATATATTTTTTCGAATTTATTTTAAAACTACCTGAAGGTTAGGTATTAGGTTCACCTCTACCTTGAATTATCAGATATCAAATTTAGCATCACGACTATCATTTGACCTTTAACAGCTCAAGCTATGTGTCAAACCTCGCACACTTTAAGTATGTAGAGACATTTCTTAGAACGAATTATTTTTTTATTCCCTTTTTATTACGTGTCAACAATTTTCTTGTTTATGATGCCTGCAAGTTTTTAACTGACTATCGTGAGCCAAACAAGCATTGAGTAGTTGATTATATGTAAGTATACCTATATAGTGTGCTGTGTGGTTACGGCAGATCCGATAGAAGATAGATGTCGAGAGATAGATAGATAGATAAATTCTTTATTGCACACAATTAAGGGAAAGAAGGGAAGGGAAGGGATTCTAGGGCTCCTCTAGATAACCCCTAATGAAAGAAGGAAATGATTATGGAAACGGGATAGTGCAATATCTTAAAAATATGTCATAAAAAATATATTTTTATATACGAATAAATATATACAAAAACATACAGAGCAAAAATATAAGTTTATGATTCCGTAGATAAATAATATTCGTTAAAACGACTATTGAAGATGCTTATTGATTTAGACTGTTTAATGTCTCTTGATCAGAATACAGTTGTCATCGTGTGTGTGTGTACAGTTGAAAAAATTATAAATACATATTTAGTTTCCAACATCATATAACCTTATAAACGGAAGTTCGTGCGCACACAGACGAACACAGGAACATACACTCACAACATTCACGTACAGATGGGCGCACAGACCCATACACACACAAACATAAACACACACACGCATACACATAACCACACAATCACATTAACACACACACACATACATACGCGTTTCAGTCATCATGCTATTCTCACTTAACCGTTAGAGAACCCAACACATCTTTGAAAGTTTCCTTTGTTAAAGTGCACTTTATTTTATTTCAATGATTGAATCAATGTTTGGGAAGGCACTGGCCCCTTAGATACGGGATTTCCTAGTTTAGGGGTCAGGATTCCTAAGACTTATTGTACTGAGTTTCTCTAATAAATATTTTCTAATTTTTCTAATTTCTAACCATCCCACCCAGGGCGAAGGTCTAAAGCTTTTCCACCACGCCACAAAAAATAAGAGTCACTAGGACAATCGGCCGTCAATTAAAGATTTGTTAAATCATACGTAACGTGAGAATCATCTTAACATTCGACGGCCGATTGGGGCAGTGGGCAGCGACCCTGCTTTCTGAGTCCAAGGCTGTGGGTTCGATTCCCACAATTGGAAAATGTTTGTGTGATGAACATTAATGTTTTTCAGTGTCTGGGTGTTTATATGTATATTATAAGTATTTATGTATGTTATTCATAAAAATATTCATCAGTCACCTTAGTACCCATAACACAAGCTACGCTTACTTTTGGGCTAGGTGGTGATGTGTGTATTGTCGTAGTATATTTATTTAATTATTTATTCGCTTGTTTCGTTACGCCATATCAAACGCAAATACCTTTGAAGTATACATGTACCTAAGGTGCACAACAATGAAGAAATTAGAATTTGCACAAACATTTAGTTAAATTACTTAGCACTGCAAGAAGACTCATTGAAGATCAACACAAACCTTTGGAGTTAGCCCTCAAACAATTTTGACACAGATAATATTGCGGTTAGCGACCGGTTACTACAAAAATTTAATGCAATACAAATTTTCCGTAGGTGAAAAGTGGTTAGAACTTCAGCCTAAGAATACCCTTAATCAGATGTCTAGTCATTCAAATGACTCCTAGAGAAAAAAAACGTTTCACGTTTTCTTATGTGATGACTAACGACGTAAGACACCATCTAAAATTACGCCACCGATACGGCGGATCCTAAATTTTAGACACATTAAAAACAATAACTTGACGGATGAAAAAAATATAAATTCGGTTTTTTGTTTTAATTACCATAAGAAAAATGTTATACGAAAAATGGAGTTTACACCTCGTGGCAAGAACCATAGACAAGTTAGGTCGTATGAGTTGCCTAGTTAAAATCGATTGGTTAAA
Source organism: Pararge aegeria (assembly GCF_905163445.1). NCBI lineage: Eukaryota > Metazoa > Arthropoda > Insecta > Lepidoptera > Nymphalidae > Pararge > Pararge aegeria. The sequence continues at coordinate 12,429,180 of NC_053195.1, forward strand.
GGTAAATGTATGCCTAGTAATCTTTGATTAGGCGTTACTTACTTGCCAAGATGGTGGCATTCAAAGATATGTAATGTAATATCGTAACAAACCTACGTTTGTGCTTTACAAACGCTGGCTAAATAAAACATATCAATGTACTATGGAATTGTATATCTTAAAGTGATCAATAGAAAAGTCCGCGTATGTATTTGTTTATCTTTAAAGGATAACCTACAGTAATCATTGTGCTAATAGTTGAATTAAAAAATCACACACAAACGTACATACGTACCCTAAAAACATAAACCTTCTCTGTGTAGTCATGCAGTAATAAAAAAGGGTTTAAAGTAAAAGTGTTATGAATTGAAGGTAGTTTAATCTGTACCCCTTCGCATCAACTGCAACATAGTTAGAGAAAGCAATTTTCTCCGGATTGCGAGATTAGTGCCTACCTACGGTCGGATTGTGGGCTCAACCCCCTTTATTAAAGCGACGAGGAATTCAATTTATGTAAATATATATTTCATTTAATATACACTATCTGACGTAACGTCGCGCGATCTGCAACTGCGTTTTGTAAGATTACAAATATAACTTTGTTAGGTACAGCGTTTGTACAGAGTCTCTAATGTATTTCACATTCTAGGGAAACGATGTCGCTTGTTTGCGATAGAAGTGACACATCGAAAAATGTAAAATTTAGCTGGAGTACATTTTTTATACTTCGTCATAACTATCATGTAGCTATAACGTAACATTTTCTCTACTGCCCTCATCTTTAATCTTCGACAAAAGGTAGTAACAACAATTTTAATTTTTTCTGAATTTAGGTTTATTAAATACAAGAAAATTTGCAGGCGACAAAAAATAAACACTCTTTCGAAAACGTTCAAAATTTTTCGCAAATGAGCGGTATATGAAACCACATAAATCTAACAATAATATTAGCATAAAGCTTGAAAAAAAATTTGTGTTAAATTTAAGAGTATGTGGTATTTATTGAGTTGATTATTCACTTTAAACTCGTGATATATCTGTCTTTTCTCGTCCTATATCTTCAGCATTCTAGATATCACCGTGCAAAACATTGTCTACATTGGTTTTGCTGTTATGCCGTGTTTGGGTAAAAAAATATATAGTTTGCAGGGATGCTAAACTAAAATCAAGTGACACCTGTCACTTTATTAGATACGCGTCGCGTAGCTTAGGTACTATGCACGTGTCGATCTTTTATCTTCAATTGGGTTGTCATAAGTAAACCCTAATAACCTAGTCCATAGGTCATGGCCATAGTCCACCACTCTGGCCAAGTGTGGAGTGGTAGACTCCACGCGCCTATGGGAACATTAGAGATAACTCTTATTTATGCAGGTTTCCTCACGATGTTTTTCTTCACCGTTGAAGCAAGTTTTTTTTTTTTATGTTTATAGTCATTCGCTTGACTGCAATCACACCTGATGGTAAGCGATGAATGATGATGCAACCTAAGGTGCGCGCTTGCCTAGAAGATGCCTATTCACTCTTCATTTGAAGGAACTCGTTTGTAGGAACTGGGGAAAATTGAAGCTGGAAGAGCATTCCAGATCCTAGCGGTGCGGATCAGAAACGAAGATGCGTAGCGCTTCGTACGCGTCTGTGGTATATCGACCACGTAGGGATGCAGATCCTTACGGTGCCTCGCGGTTCGATGGTAAAAAGGCGAGTGGGGAACTAGATCAAATTGTTCTTGAGCACACTCTCCGAAATAAGCAAGTGACATTTTAATTACATAAAACGCACATAAATGTTAGCGGTGCGTGCTGGGCTTCGATCTCGTTCCCCCGAAAGTAAGGTCGAAGTCCTAACCACTTTGCTATCATTGCTTCCCATCATTACCTCATATCGTCTTCGTTTTTATGTTAAAAAAAATACGTAACTCAGATTTTCTAGTAGGCAATATTGTTAGCGTAATAAATGAGTTAGCGATTGCTTAGCTAAGCGTAATGCCCTACATGTTCCGTGAAGCTTCATATACACTTTGCGACACAATTAAATCGATCAACCTCTATGCCACAGAATGGGTTGACTTAACGGTACGGAGGGTTCACATCAAAGCTAACGTGACAGTGTGGCGGGACCCTATTACGAAGACTCGGCAGCCGTGTGTCTGTCTGTACGTCTGTCACCAGGCTGTTTCTCCTGAAACGTGAGGATATAACGAGGTACAAAATAAATAGGTATATAAGTTGGCTCGCATACAACAAACGTGTTTTTTTGCCCTTTTTATAGATTAAAGGTAAAATTCGAAAGTACAATTGACGGCCCATTGGCGCAGTTTGCAGCGATCCTGCTTTCTGAGCCCAAGGCCGTGGGTTCGATTTCCACTACTGGAAAAATTTTGTGTGATGAGCATGAAAGTTTTTCAGTGTCTGGGTGTTTATATGTATTTCTAAGTATTTATGTATATAATTCATAAAAATATTCATCAGGCATCTTAGTACCCATAACACAAGCTATGCTTATGTATGTGTAATAAATAAAATAAATAAATATACTACGACAATACACACATCGCCATCTAGCCCCAAAGTAAGCGTAGCTTGTGCTATGGGTACTAAGATAGCTGACGAATATTTTTTTTATGAAACACCCAGACACTGAAAAACATTCATGTTTTCATCACACAAACATTTTACAGTTGTGGCAATCGAACCTACGACCCCATGGTCTCAGGACTCTAAAGCAGGGTCGCTGCCCACTGCGCCACTCGGCCGTCTACTATAATAATTATAATAATAACAGTAAAAGTTAAAAAACTGAAATCAGACTGAAACTTTAAAACTAATAGAAAATCTAAAACTGGGCTACATATAAGCTGAAAACAAGTATAGGTATACTTAAAAAAGTTTTAAACCCTGGTAAAGAAACATTTTCTTGTTAACAAAAAGGCGTAGTCGGTAGTCAACATAGAGATGTTGATTACGGTGGCTTTCCAACATTGCCAATGGTGATTTGTGACCGCGTAAAACCATTAAAGTAGTTTGAGCTTAATGGAATATGTGGCCACCGACTTTCTTGAATGTAGTTGTGTAAAAAGAAATGCAGCTAGTGCAATCAGTTAACAGTTTATCGTAACTGATGAAAACTTTAGTAGTTTATTTCCACGGAAAATGTTCTCCGGAATTCAATAATATCAATTTTCCTAACATACGCTACGTTGAGTAAATACCCCGAGAGGGCGTGGATAATTTATAATAGGTGCTAGATAAAAGCTTAAAGTTAGTTCGCATTTTTTAAATGTAATTTTTTTTTTAAAGTGTTCGTTTAAAGATAAAAGATAAATAAGAGATTTAATAAGAAATTAATTATATCTTAGGTAACCAAATTATTCATTTGCAAAATACAAAGAGTCCATTAATTGTAACGTGTGTCGTTACCCTAGCTGCGTCAAACATCCAGGCCACCTTGTCAATGGTGGGTGCGGCTGCTACCAAGAGCTGCAAGAGGCAAGAGGCGTAAATATGAGAACCTCGATAGCAGTTTCATTTTTGTGCCTTTTGGAGAACATACTTTGGGACTATGGGAACCGGGGCTCGAGCTCTTATTAAAGATTTATCAAAAGGGGTTGACGAGTCTACCGATGATCCTAGAGCGGGCAGTCACTTTGGCCGAAGAATTAGTTTGGCCATCCAAAGGGGCAATGCAGCTAGCATCTTAGGAACTGTGCCTCGCTGCCGTGGTTTCGAAGACATATTACATTTTATTTTGTTTGTGTTTAGTTACTCTTTAAATTGATAGACGACTGTAAATTATTTATTCTTATTCATATTTAATGCAGATATTTAATTATTTATGGTATTAAAGTTTATATTCATTTTTTTTTTATATATGTTGTTAGTATTGTTCTTTGTGTGTAGTCTTATAAGTATGCGTTTATTCGTATGTATGTTTTTAATAATGTACCTTTCTGATTTCTTTTTAGTTTTCCTAATCCTAAGTTTGTCTGGCAGTGCTCGTTACTAAGCCGCCTTCTTTTCTTTTCATGTTCAGACTTGTTGAGGAGTATAAAATATAAACAGAGAGTAGACAGAAAAAACAAGAAGAACTGAAATAAAATAATACGTAATACGCAAATTGGAAATCCGAACGCCAAACATACATAAAAACATCCGAAATGATAACCTCCTCATTTTTGAAGGAAGACGGTTGAAAACACGAAATCAAGTCGCCATAATCACCTAGCAGCGCACTTTGCGAGACCATCTTAGCTCTTATCAAGTTCATCCGCAAATTTTCCACCAGCTCTCTGTGTATATCGTTATTACACCTGTAACGTTACAGCGCAATGTCAAAGTGTATTAATTGCGAGAAATACATGTGTCGTTGGTGGACGTTTTCCGCTTTTGCCCCCACATTACTTCCGGTGGCACGGAGGCGAATTTTTCGTGAAAACTAGATTACATGATATTTTCACATTTGCACCGAGCTTTATTGGAGTTTCTTATTTATTAATTTATTTATTTATAATGGACAATCAACAGTAGATACATTAAAACTTGCTCGTTTTTTTGTAATGAGTCACATAGTAAATGTTCAACTATTTACAGGTTATCACAGCATGCATTAAAATGTGAAAAGTTATTCCTATAAATTATTTACAGTTAATTATAAGTCTGTTAATATAAACTTTTAATAGTATACATACATATTTAAAGCCTAAGTTACAATGAATAATTTATTATTTATTTTGCGATAAATACTGATCAGCTATGATTTATCATCCCGTTAGCTGCCTACTGCAGGGCACAAGTCTCCTCTCATTTGAGAAGGGTTTGTAGTCCATCACGCTGGCCAAATGCGGATTGGTTGACTCCACACGCCTTTGAGCTATAGCTATGGAGAACACTCAGGTATACAGGTTTCCTCAGGATGTTTTCCTTCGCGGTTAATTCCCCCTGTAGGGCTAGCACGGGCAGGAGATAAAAATTATCTCCCCCGATTATATCCTCCTAACAAGGGATATAATAACGGGTCCACCTCCTAAAGCCCGGGAACATGGAATAGGAGAAGTTTACCTTCGTTTATTATTACACATATATTATTTGGATATAATTTCGACTTGTGCACCAGTGCTATGATTTGATAGATTGATTTGATAGTTTCTATGATTTGATAAAGCTGTGGGAGAAGATAAATTTTTATCCTTTCCCCGGAAATATAATTGTCTCCTGCTCATTCTAGCCGTGCTGCAAGTCGTAGTCGACCCCGAGGGTCGATATAGCCCAATTGAGTATAATCCCTCAAATGAATATATCCCACCAACCCGCGTTGGAGCAGCGTGGTGGATCTTCTATGAGAGACGAGGCCTGTGCCCAGCAGTGGGACCGTAATAGGCTGCAAATGATGAAAGAATATTTATGGCGTCAATGGTATGAGCTACTCGCATAACTGCAGACAGGTGTGGCTAAGCAAATTGTTTGGTGTAAGTGAAAGCTACGGCCGGCGTTCGATCAAGTCGACGCGAGATGCGTATGCGCATTACGTAACTATGACGTCGTTTGACGACAGCTTAGCAAGTGTCCTACACGCGGTTTTGTCACATTTATAAAGAGCTATTGTTTTTTATTGAACCGTTTCAGTCTAGTGGTTAACATATTAAACTACGACTTCTATGGTCGTAACAAAAATTGTTAGGCTTTTTAGTCTGACATATTTATTGGCGCGCCTTAAATCTAAACCTTCTCGATATCTTATGCCGTCGTGGCTCCTCTATGCCACTTATATTTACTTCATTTATATTTACTTTGACTATAGAGAGAGAGAGAGAATTATAATAAACTTAAAAAATTAAAAGAAACATATATAAATTTGACTATTAAAGAAACTCAATAATTTGAAGTCATTACTAATATTATAAATGCGAAATGGTCTTCGTTTGTCTGATTCAAAAGACAGAAAGATCCAAAAAATCGAAGCAGTCAGTGAAGTTTTTTATAAAGATATGTACATTAACAAAACTGCAATTGTCTTAAATATTTTAACGGCATGCTTACATATTATAATAGTCCAATAAACTGACTGATACCATTGTATTGATTAAAGTAAAAAAAAAAAACATGATTGTGTAGTTTGTAGCAAATTAGAAAGCAGTGATCAAGATTGGTTTCAGTGCAAAATTTGTTTTGATTGGGCTCATGACTCCTGCAAGAGAAATACATTAATTTGTCTTGCAAAACATGTTACCAATTATAAAATCGTGTTAATATTGAAGCGTTTGTTTATTACTTACTTAAAAAAAAACTTAAAAAAGGTTAGGATTGTCTATTTTTCATATTTTAATATGTGTAATGATTATTATATTCCATAATTTTTAAAATAACACTTCTTATTGCAGAATGGCTATTTCATAACTTTTAGTAGCTATTTCAATACCGAAATGTTCTGAATGAGCCAAAGGACACATTAATTTTTACATTGAATATTTTGTTGCTTTTTTCATAGTATTTCAGGTTATTTCATTTGTATGTTGACTTATTAAATAATGATTGAAGAAAAAAAAATCGCCATTTTTTCCATTAAAAGTATATTGTTTTGCTCATTTTAGTTAACTGGCTCTTTCATGCCACTTTTCTCCTACATATATTATCTACTATCAAAAACCGTTCTGACGCAACTTAGTGTGGACTGAGTTTTTTATCCCCCTTCTAGTCATTGTTCTAATGACCTACCAAGGGAGATTTCAAATAAAACCAGGATGCAAAGAACGAGGTTAAGAAACTTCCTCAAATTAAAATATGGGAATATTTCAAACAAAGGAGAAATTTGACTGCCAGGTAACACTAATTATAATTTTATTATTACACAATTACTTACGTTAACAAACCAAAGAAACGCCAGCAATTATTACATGATACAGAAAATAGATCTTGCTAAATATTTCAAGCTAGTAATGTATGTCACATAATATAAGACGTAATTAATTAAGTATAATTGTATATACTATACAATATAAACTACAAATAACTATATAAAGTATAATAACTAACATAGTTATTTGTCAGTTTTATAGCCAGCTGATTTTTTTTTCTAGCAACTCCGTGCAACTTCGTCTGCACCAAATCGGTTATTACCGGAAAACACAAATAAAATGTCATTTTCTAAAAATGAATCCTAGCTAGATCGATTTATCGCCCCCGAAACCCCCCGTACACTAAATTTTATGAAAATTGTTGGAGCCGATTCCGAGATTCCAATTATATATATACAAGAATTGCTCGTAGATATAAGATTATTGTATATACACTACGGCCGACAGGCGCAGGGATTCGATTCGAGTTCGATTCCCACTACTGGAAAATGTTTGTGTGAAGCTAATGCTTACTTTTGGGCTAGATGGCGATGTGTGTATTGTCGTAGTATATTTATTTATTTATTTACTATTTACAGGTCTTTTATTTCAAAACACAAACATAGCTTTTCAATCACAGGATCCATAAATGTTTGAAATGGATAATGTAATTAAGGAAATTTCTCATTTGTGGAAAATCAGAATGCTTATGACGAAAAAATTCTGGGAATCTGATTTAAAAAATAAGGATGGTAAAGATTATATATTTAATTTTGTTTTAACATTATGAATATATTGAAAAAGTGGCCGTTTTTTTTTTGTAACAGCATCGTTTTAAATGCAAATAAACAATGGAACTTCCAAAAGTTATTCAAGAAAACTTACAAACTTATACTACATAGTTTTAATTTTTAACTGTTCAAACTTTTACAAGCACGGGAACTTTTAAAGATTAGAAATAGATCTTGTAATAGAAGAAAATTGCACGTTATATGATTATTTAGATTTCTTCACACTGTTTATTGCTTAACCTTTAAGCTTGATTAACACGTGATAATTAAGTAGTTAAATTGTTTCATAAATTTTGCCTAATTTTAAGAGACAAAATGAAAGGAGCAGTGAATTTAATAGAAAGTTTCAAGTTCAAATTAAGTGAACAAGTAATCAAGTAAGATGGTTAATTATATCAGCACATGTGTTTTTTACCAATATATAAATATATTTTTAATTCTATCTTTAAAGGTGAAAACAGGAGAAGAATGTTTTTTAAGTCGTAATTTTTTTAGTTCAGTCCATGGAACTTGGTATTTAAATTTGGCTTTTGGTTAGAATAAAAAAAACATTTTTGTTAAGCCTTCAAACGGATGAGGAATGTCAGTTTATTAAATTACTTTTCTACAATGGGGAAAAATTGTAGAAAAGTAATTTAATAACAAATTATAACCAATTTTATTTCGACTTTGTTTACTTTTAGTTTTGCCCGTAGCGTATACTTGTAAGAGGAGATGGGCATTTTCTTAATCTCCTAGGATATCAGAAATTCTACGTAGACGAAGTTTATGGCAGCCGCTAGATTGATATACCTAATATAAGGGATTGAATTAAAAAATATATATACCTTAAAGAATATTCCTAAGTAGTATCTTTTCTCTCCTGATTTCAGCAAAGGCATTGTCCACCGCGTCACACCCAACTCGTCATCTGTGCAACTTGAGCATTCTGTAATAAAGGAGAAAACAAATGTTACAGGTAACTTTTATTGGAATTAGGAATATAACCAATCGCATCAGTGTGCGTGTAAGGTTGCGAGACTACCCGTATTATGCTTCAACCAATGTTCTTAACTTCTACTTTGGTGGTACCTTTACTTATCTGTACAGATAATTATAACGTGTGCTGGGCCCATGTAGGGATGTAGAATTTATCCCTCCCCTCCACTAGGTACTTCTATCCCAGTGCTCAGATGTAGACTACATCTATGTATTGTTATTAGTTTAGTTAAAACCATACATGCAAATGAACAAATTTATATTTCATTTATAAATTTTACTTTGAATGTCAAACATGCACACCTACCATACTACACACATTACTTTGCATACTTTCACTACACACCCCTTATACATATCTACATATACATAGCATCACTATGAATATACTTGCATGCCATAATTATAAATTTTATTTTAAATGTCCTTTTGTTAAAATTTCTCACTATTTGCTCGTTGTGTAATTTTTACAGTATAATCTACTACTACTACTACTACTAGTTGAGTAGTCAATGAACAATTGGATTGTTTTACAATTACACATAGGGATTTTGCGATGTAAATGTACCTACCTAATAACTATAACCTATAAATATTATACATCTAAATAATTTGTGTTTTTTTTTACAATTTTGTATATTGTAGTTGCTATGTGTACAATATGTATTGAAATGAATAAAATAATAAAAATAAATAATAAATGAACATACAAGCGGTAATGCTAGTGAATATTGTTTAACTGACATTTATCTACTCAACGTTAGCCAATATTCGCACAATCATCTCTGATTGACCAATGCACGCAATGGATGGGCAAAATTGTTTCATTTTTCTTATTTACCTACATCTTAAAACACCGTGACGGGAGTTATGTAACAGAGAGAGCGAAGGTTGTGTGCGGCCAGCTAGCAGTTGCGTTTGTGGCAAAATTTGACCTAAGGCTGGGAAAAGATGAAGAGAAAAAAATAGTTTTTTTTTTAGGAAATCCTACAAATAAGTTGTTGTATAACTCTACAAGTTTTCCCAGGACTAAAACTCTCTCCTGATTGTGTTCATGTACTGAAAGGTGGTAGCGGGCTAACAGGTTATGACAGTTCAAGTAAAGTGCAAAAAAGTAGTAGTAAACAGATTATTTGAGAGACGTATGGTATTAAATTTAGGTGTAGTTTTACTGATATGTTTTAGGGAATATGTATTCTGATATATTTAGCTGATCTTACATTTGCTGCAAAGTGTTAAGATGGATCAGAAGATAGTTGCGAGAATTCGTCGCCTGTGATGACATTTTTAACTTTGTTCACATACGAACAACATAATAACAAAGGCATTCCCCTCATCTGTTTTCGAAATTATAAAACCATTATCTGCAATAGTGTTTTTTTTTATTCTTGTAAAAAAAACAATCAAGTTTAGTTTTTAAAAATTTATTTTTCAATTCAATTAATAAAAAGAACAAAATATCAAAAAAAATACTGTTATGTTTAAGTTTAGTCCTAATTTTTTTTTAATTCACGATAAGTTCTAAATTAAATGTCCGATTGGAATGAATAAAAGAAAAATTTACTGCTACATAAATATATACCCTTTATGATAAAGCCATTTATTTGAAAAAGAATGAATACTGCGATACTAATTAATCCACTTTTGATTCTACCAGCGATCTAATAAAATTTTAATACACAGAAGCTGCTAAGCTGCGTCTTAACTATCATAGTTTGATATATTCCCTATCGATCTTTTTTGTAGGTAAAAATGATAACTTCAATCATATAATACATAAATTTACGCCAAGTAATGAATTTCATAGGCAAAATGTAGGTACTTCGGGTTACATTTTTGCAATATAAAAAAAAAACATAATTCATTTATTTCAAGGACGCCTAATATAAGCACTTTTGAAACGTCAAGTCTATCGGTTTGTAGTGATTCTACCACCGGTTCGGAAGGCAGATTCTACCGAGAAGAAGCCGGTAAGAAATTCAGCAGTGGCTCTTTTCGAACATCAACAATTTACATTTTAACATAAATTTTTCCATATTGTGGAAGACGAAAGTGTCATTAAGAAATTCGTCGATTGTATAGTAACCTCGCTTTAATAACTGTGTTTTAACATATTCTTTAAACTTATGCATTGGTAGGTCCAAAATTACCTTAGGAATCATATTATAAAAGCGTGTACTCATCCCACAAATGAATTCTGTACCTTTCGCAGACGATATGCAGATGGCACTCATTTATAACCATTTCTTGTCCTTAAGTGTAATATTGTAAAGGATCTCGATTTTTGTTTTGAAAATAAATTATAACCTATTATAGCCATCATTCCATTGTTTTCGGAGCCTTTTTGGTACAAACAAACCAAAAAATCTTTCCTCTTTATAATATTAGTATACTTAGATGCTGTATCTACCCCAGACAGACTGACAGACTGTTTCTATGTTATTATAAAATGTTTGTACAATTGTATTTTCTTTCTTTCCTTCTTTCTTAACATAGCTGCCTGCTTGGGTGATTTTATTGTATTATACACGTAGGTGTTAACTTCCAGCAAAGCATAGTCATCGGTAAGAAGCTAATAAACTGCTTGCAACTGTCATGTGGTGTCAAGGAAATAATAAAAAGGACCACGGCATCTGACGCGACCTGACCTCAGAGAAATACTCGAGTTTCGGGAAATATGTGAAGGGCGCAACCAACATTGTTCTCTGATCGTTATTTACAGTGGTTAGCTTTTAATACATTAACTCAATCTGTATGTACTTCGACTAAGTATTATTACCCTATATCATCAACCCATTAACACAATATTTTTGTTTTTGAAGTTATACTTCTTTTGGCGCGATGGAGTAAAATGATGAGAGTGATTTTACTATGCGCGCGCACCCCGACACCTGAATTCTACATTGTAAAGTTAGTTCCAGGTGCCATGAAAATCGGTAACTATGTTCAAGTTGTATATTCTAGTATTTTTATATTTAGAACACGTGTTTCGTAACAGTACAAACAGTGTGAATTAATAAATATTATTAAGTTAATACACAAACTTTTTTTTTTTTTTTCGTTTTTCTTTTCTTAGTAATTAATATTTTTTTTATTTAAATAAATATTATTTTGTTTAGCTGTTTGCAGCAGTCTTATGTACCCAGCGGATTTGCATGCTATGTTCGCATTGAGAAGGCACAATTGTATACACATGCCAAATAGTTTATATTGAAGTAAGCAGTTGATTGTCAGTTTTGCGGACTAAAAAAACTTTTAATATTAAAAATCGTGAAATTAGAAATCGTTTTTCTTACTTGGAAGTAACGCTTTTTGAAATAACTATACAGCCCCACCAGAATAAAAACAGAAATTATAAATACTCAAATTGAGCCCAACGGGAAAACCCGGGACCTTCACTCTTATGACCACTACGCCAAAGAGGTCCAACTGGCGCAGCGGGAATCGAACTCAGACCCCCAACTCTTGTAACCACTGCGCAAGATCGATCAAAAAACTAAATATAGCGTGACCTAGCGTTGATCAAGCCGTGTGTGAACAATGTATCACAGTAAAGGTCATTGCAATTGTTACAGAAGGTCAAGCACGCTGTCAATGGGGCAGGGATTTTTGAAATTCTCATTAGTACAATGTTTCAATACCATTACGCCATTAACGCTGTGTTGTTAAAACAAACATTTGACTTCATTACTGACACGTAAAAATGTTCGTAGGGTCAGCGTAGGCGGTGGGCTCAAAATAAAAATAATAAACAAATGAATGGTTCAGCGATGCTTGTACCTAATAAGCGTATTTTTTTAATAATAATATGCGAAATGATCAATTATGAAGTTTACTTTCTTTTATAAAGTCTATACTTTTTGTTTTTATATGTGATTTCATAACTGAACTTCCCTCAACTAAAAAGGTACTGACAGAATACCAGCGTTGTGGGTACATTAGTATCCGGAACATTAAGCTGAGTCAGAACTTTTTTATTAACATAGACTAAGACTGCCAGTCCACCGGAGCGGAGCGAGGCAGCGGAGCCGAGAAACGGAGAAATATTAACCAATAGGATTGCACAAAATCTCCGCTACTCTTAAGTGAACCAGACACAGTACGCAACTGCGCTTCGCATTAGTCCGTTTCTCGGCTCCGCAGCCTCGCTCCGCTACGGTGGACTGGCAGCCTTAAGCTATTAATAATTAAGTACAAAGTTTTAAGTTACTCCGTATGTAAGTCTGTTTGTGTTGTTCTGGTAAATAAACAAATTCTTTTCTATTCTATTCGAAACAAACAGTTAGCCCACCTGCACGGCTAGCAAGGGCAGGAGACAATCATATCCCCGGTTAAAGGATCAAAATTTATCTTCTTCCACAGCTTTATCAACTCTCAGAATATTGGATAGAAGCAGGCGTTACTACGCGGAAATCCATATTATATTATGAAAATTAAGCTTAATTTGCTATACTCCGCGAACAGCAGGAGAATCTGTATGGTGTTTTTTATAATTACTTTAATCCGTATACTCCACACCAAACAGATCTTCGGCAATGTACCCTTCACGTTTCGCTCCGAAACCGGAGCATCCTCAGGAGATGTTGACTTTTCAATTAATAATTGTTAAGTAATTAGTAATTATTCATTGTAAAGTCAACATCTCCTGAGGATGCTCCGGATTCGGAGCGAAACGTGCATAGAAGGTACATTGCCGAGGATCTGTTTGGTGTGGAGTATACGGATTGAAGTAATTAGAAAAAAACTCTCCTGACACTCGTAATGATGATTTTGTATATAGATAATAATTACCTGTCTTCCCATTGAAGCTGTTGATAGGTGACTGGTAGCTGACAGTCTTGGTATCCACTATGCAGCTCATGATAAGTAGAAGTACCGGAAGATAATAACGTTGAAACATTTTGTTTGAACTAATATTTATTTAACACTTATTTCGATTAATCACTTCACGACACTCTCGTTCAACAATTTCGCACAACTATTAATGGATTCGGTAATTCAATTACACTGGTATAATTAACTAATGAGGCAGTCAGTTGGCTAATGGGAAAGAATTAATTCATAATCACAAAATAATTACTGCAAATATGTTTATGCATCAAATTTGTATTTGGAGTATGTAGTATGGTAAGTTTATTGGCTTAGTGGCTCTTCGCGAATTCGTCTGCGTATAAGACAATCTTGACCAAAGATAGACACATATATATATTTTTTAAGTTATACTTCTTTTGGCGCGTAAGGGAAAAATGGTGAGAGTAATTTTTTACGATGCGCGCGCACACAGTCACAAAAAACCGACACCATGAAGTTAGCTATAGTCAACATTTTAGTTTTTCTAAAAAAGTTTTGACAGTTGAGTTTCAATAATTCAAACAATACCTTTTCACTATTGTTTGTGTCATTTTTTCTACGTAGAATCAAAATCGCTCACCGTTGCGCCAGAGAGGTCGTCAAATATTGCTTATTCGATTTTATCCGTTGCTTTTGCTATGATATTGAAGTACCCACCCTCTAAATGCACATGGAATTAAGTTCTACAATTAAAATAATATCGTTCGCTAAAGTTCCTTTTAACGTTTAAACACTGCGTTCCCTTATGATGCTCAATCTTGAAATTACATGCGAGTGGAAATTGCATAACATAATATGTACCAGCATTTAATATGATACAGCTGTTACTACGCTTGCAATATAAGTTTTATTTGTCGTGTGATACAATGTAAGTGTACTGTGAATAGTAGCAGTAGATAGTAAATACTTTGCGGAACTATTAAATATTTGAGACGGCCGATTGGCGCAGTGGCAAGCGCGCTTATATAATAAGTATTTATGTATATTATTCATAAAAATATTCATCAGGCATCTTAGTACCCATAGGCCTTTGTTATTCTATGACCACTGAACTACTACTATGCAAAAACCATGTTGGTCGATGGCTTTGTCTAAAACAAAAATTAAATCTATCCTCGTAAAGGTCTAGGGATTAGAAGTAGCATATGCACTATTTTAGACTATTATCGATGACTGTGCAAAATTTTATGAAGATCCATTTGGCCCTTCTGGTATAATTGAGTAACAAAAATACATGCAAACTTTAGCATTTAGTAATAAATAATTAAATATACTATACTATCCAAAAGTAAGCGTAGCTTGTATTATGCGTACCAAGTGGACTGATGACTATTTACACAAATACAAACACCCAGACACTGGGTGTTTATATGTATATTATAAGAATTTATGTATATTATTCATAAAAATATTCATCAGGTATCTCAGTACCCATAACACAAGCTACGCCTACTACTTTATTTATTTTAATGCTGTTAGCACTAGATAGAGTGTTCCTAGAAGAAGGTCTTTATGTAGTAAACTTGCATGATATAGTAGAGAAAACGGTGCCATAGTGGTCAATATCCAGAGGGATTTCCAAGTACGCGGGAGATATTATAGTGCACAAGTTTATGCGCAGACGCAGGTGAGACGGCAGGTCTGACACGATCGAAAACAGATCACGCGTAGGACCTTAACGTGTTCTACGAGGTACGGGGTAATCATCGCGAGTTTTTGACCCGGGGATTGTATCTAGAACCTAGAAATCTGTATTCGAACATGCTCACTACTAGACCAACGATGTAGTAAGATTTAGTAATGGTAATCTGTAATAAGTACATTAAGACAAGAAAGTTTTTTTTTATAATTATTAAAACTTTTTGTTCGACACAATATGAAAACGTTTACAAATATAAATAAATTGCATGTAATCATAATCAAATAAACATAATAACAAGTTTCAATTCAAGGTACCAACTTATTAAACGTCACCGTACAGTCACAATCATATTAATATCAGTCGGTGTAATAATAATGTAAATATTTATGTCGTTACATTAATTTTATAATTCATTTAAGACAATAATCATGCACCTTATAGATATCTCTGTCGTTATTAAACAACTCGATTCATGTACACGTAAATAATTACATTAATAAAGTTCAATTTATGTTCTTTCAATTTATTATTTTATTCATCTAATTAAAATAATTCTTTCAATTTTTTTGCGAGCTGGTTGACTACCAGCTCGCAAAAAAATTAAATTTATAAACTCCGGATGAAATTTTGTAGTTCACGCACCAATAATTCATCCTGAATTCATCCTAGCTCTAACTAACATGAATTCAAGAGAGGGAGAGGGAGAGATTTATAGAGAGCAACATATTTGTTCATTAAATTTAGCAAAAGATAGTCATCATCATCAAGATCTAAAAAGATAAGGGGTTAAGGCCGTAGTCCACCATGCTGGCCCAGTGCGGATTGGTGGACTGCACACACTTATGAAAACATAATCGAGAACTCCAGACATGCAGGTTTCCTCACGATGTTTTCCTTCATCGTTGAAGCAAGTCATATTTATATTACTTAAAACGCACATATTTTAGAAAAGTTAGAGGTCTGGCTGGAAGGCTGGGATTCGAACTCAGCCCCCCGAAAGTGAAGTCGAGCTCCTACCAAATGTGCTATCACCGCTTCACAAAAGATAGTGAAACATCGAAAATTACCAGTAAATGTTTCGATATGATACAGGATACCCAGTGGAGTGCATAAATCAGGAAGATAATAAGGAAAAATCCTAATACGAGTACTATACGAGTTATATCAAAAAAAATAGGGTAGGCACTGCTTTTGCGCATGTATGAAGTGCACGCCACTGAGGATACCTATCTATTATTCTGTATTGATATAGAATACCTGCTGCCATTGAATTTTAGTAAAAGTACGTGATGTCATCAACTCATGACTCAAAAGTCCCAGACAACAATCCTTCGTCTCCGATATTTCACGATCTGCATATCTCGGATTACACATTATGGAAATAATTTTATCTGTACGTATTTCGAAGCGTATTTTTTTAAAACGTTTACTACAGTTATAGGTGTTTTCTTGAGGTATCATTAAAAATAAGTTAATTGACAGCCTGACAAAGATTGCATACGGAAAGTGTAATCAAAAATAATTAATTTTAATTTCTTCGCGTAATCCTCGGTTCCGTCTGTACTAAATTACCCTCAATTCCTCGCAGACGTGAAAGATTTTATCATAACCGTAAAAACGTACGTTTTCGGACTTAATCAGGAATCGTTTCACAAATTATTAGTGAGTAGCCCGCAGTTAATGATGATGCGATATTATTAATTGAAGCTGTTGAAATATTGTAAATTGCTATAACGTGATTGAATTTTATTGATTCATTTTTACAAGAAAGCGTTTAAGCGACGCGCGACGTTGTTTTTCTTAAAACATTGTTCCCGCTTTTTTTACAAATCCCGTGGAAACTGTTTGATATACTGGGATAAAAAGTAGCCTACGTCACTCTTCGTTCTTTCAAATAACTCTATACCAAAAATCAAGCTAATTGGTTTCTTAGTAAGCGAGTGAAGGAAGGACAAACAAATAAACTAACACACTTTCGCATTTATGATAAAATTTCAATTTCGAGGTGGCTTGAATGTGTGGCGAAGCTAGGGTGTCGACACTTGTTGCACCCCACACAAGTGACCTTCCCAGGCCACCACGGAATGAGATCAGATACCATCAGATCTCTTGCCATCACTCCGCGCCCAACCAATAGTTAACCGATTAACAAATATACAAAAAAAGATACAGTCGAATTGAGAACCTTCTTCTCTTTTATGACGGCCGAGTGGCGCAGTGGGCAGCGACCCTGCTTTCTGAGTCCAAGGCCGTGGGATCGATTCCCACAACTGGAGAGTGTTTGTGTGATGAACATGAATGTTTTTCAGTGTCTGGGTGTTGATCTGTATATTATAAGTATTTATGTGTATTATATTTATAAAAAAATATTCATCAGCTATCTCAGTACCCATAACACAAGCTACGCTTACTTTGGGGCTAGATGGCGATGTGTGTATTGTCGTAGTATATTTATTTATTATTTTAAGTCGGTTGAAAAAATCAGCTGTAATACTTACAACGCTTTAAGAGCTGCATGCTGAGTGTAGCGCGAAATGCAACGGAAGTTTATGTGACTTTACTTTTTCACATATCAACTATATTTAAGTTATTTCATATTTATTGCTTTAAATCGTTGCAAGGGCATCTTGGCCCGAAGGTCTTTCAGTTGTTTATTTTTATTTACAGTTATCGATTATATTGTTTAATAGCAGAACCCGCGAATTTGGCTTGACCAGTCGTACAAGTCGGTGAAAGTATTGGGTCGTAAGAAATACTAAAAAACAGAGTTATATATAAATAAATAATGGCAACAGGTATGGCAACAGACGCTAGAAATACTCACAGAATATTTAGTTATATTTTCACTTTTAAAATGAATAATTAAATAAAAAAGAGATACGTAAATATTTAAGGGCAACATACAAACGAACAAATGCGAGTTGATCTATAAAACATAGAATAACTCGCATTTGTTCGGCTTTAAAAGAAAAAATAAGTTTGTTAAACAAAATTTAACTTCCATTTTCCATACCTAATGGAATTCATGTAGATCATCAAATTTTAGATTGGCATGGATGACTTTAGATCGATTTCATAGCTTTTCCCATACAACTGCAGTTATGTATGAAGCAACACGACGGGGAACCAGTTGGTTGCGTAATGTTAAACGTCAATCATCCATGTGTAACCGCATATGAATAAATATACTTGTATGCCAAATGTACAGTAAACATATAAATGGATAGGAATATATAAAATTGAATTGTATATCTGTGATTTCCATATAATTTCTTTATATTTTCCACTTTCTCACCTCTTGATATTATTATATTTATTAGTCTCATACGGTCTTGGCATTTCTCCTATTGTTATCTAGTACAAAAAAAAGCTATTTGAAATGTTTTTTTTTTTAACTTAAGTACTTTATGATAACGTATCCAATTTGGGATGATAATTTGACAGCTTACAGTAGGGATTCATTTATGTTTATTTTATTTATTTATTTATTAGGAAGCCAACGTGCATACAAACTATCTTAATAAATGGACACATTTAACAACTGCTGTAAAATGTTGTAGACTCCACTTAAAGGCTAACTCAGCATGCATAACACAAAAGACACTATTTGTTTAGAACCAAATTTTGTTATAATTAGCTAAACAATCTTAATATATATAAATCTCCTGTCACGATGTTTGTCCGCGATGGACTCCTAAACTACTTAACCGATTTTAAATTAAATTGGCACACCGTGAGCAGTCTAGTCCAACTTAAGAGATAGGATAGCTTAGATCTTAATTTATAGTCACAATTTTATTTTATTGCAAATTATTTGTCTATAATTAATTGACAGTCACATGTTATATATATATATATACATACTACTATACTCATTTAAGGCTTAGCGATAGTGAATACTTTAAAAACGAAATCAAACGCAGACGAAGTCGCGGGCAACAGCTAGTAATTATATATATATTTGTTTTATGACTGATATTTCATGATTATAGCGGGTTTAAACGAAACGAATTTTTTAACTTTATTATTAGTTTATACATTGATAAAGATAAGAAGGTGATAAGAAAAATTTTTATTGTCTTCATAATTAGATGATAAAACAAATATTTATATTATTAAGTGCTTAAATCACTTAAATGCGAGTAAAAAAAATCATGTAGGTAAAGTTAAGCTCGCAATTGTTGAACTAATAAGCTCATTAGGCAAGTAACTCGCCTGTTAACAAGTAATAACCATACGAGACTACTGCAGTTAATTATACGGCCGTACCACGTAATGTATGACGACACTGGCATTTCGCGGTCTAATAGAAATGTTGCTGCGACTTAGTTGCTAAGCTCAGTTTACTAAGATTGATTTCTCAACCGATATACCGAATTCCATAGTTGAATGAAAATACATTAGGGACTCTGCAACACGTCGTTCCGTTATGTAATCCTGGTACGAGGTTTTTTGTTTTCCAAAACGAAATTCGATGTCGAGTTCCTTCAATAAGTTCCCTCCCTTACAACTAACTCTATGGGCTTTTAAGTAAAAGATAATGTCCTCCGCCTTTTAACGACCCTTCATTGTGTTAGCGTAGCAACCTGAATTAAAACAGCGTGGTCGTAATAGTGTTGGTACAGAGAATTCTTCAGAAAAACCAAAACGAACTTAACTTTTTGTTGACCCGATTAGAACCCCGAAATTCATGATCCGTAGCTTAACAGGATAACAGTGCGGCAGAAATTCAAAATTTAAACGATACTACTAGGTATACTGTGTGTGTAGTGTGGTATCACTAGCAATAAGGCCGCCTTTGCATGCTTACAATATCCTTTAATGTAAACTTCGTCTTCATACTGTCTCTTTGCCTTTATGCTTTGCGTGTAATAAACTTCTTTCTTCTGCTTCTAAAACCGCTTTCGACAAAAACAATAATTTTATATTTTAATTATATATAGCACTATCTGTTACCCGCGTTGTTCGACCGCGCGTTGGACAAACAAATAAAAAAACAAACAAACACACTTTCGCAATTAATATATTATTTAGGATAATAATAGTAAGGATTTCATAATATGCGCTTATAATAAGCCTATTTGAACAAAACAGTTTAATGTTGAGGTTAGATCCTCCTCGTTCTAGTTAGGATCACACTGAGAGTATTGCGAATATATTTTGAAATTCAGATCTAGACATTTTGATGTTGTTGATCTAGTTCAAGATAGCAATATTGTTCAACAAAGTTAGACTTTATGCGAGTCGGTATAAACACATAGTTTCATAATAAGAGCGTCTGCTTTTTAACCTATTGCTATTGGCAAGAATATAATTTGACCTTGCCTAAGTCATCTTATAAATTACTATCAATCATAAGATATTATGATCACTCACTTAACATTTTGTAAACATGGGATTTTTATGCAGATACTTTATCTTAGGTTTGGCTTACTAAACGTTTTTGACCTATAGATCTTTTTCAAGCTGCTTTATAGTGGAAGTTATTTAAGGGTTGCGTCTTTTTTGTGAGCATGGTAGTAGATAATTGCCTGTTTTCATTAACGACGGGCAGGGCAATACCTTTTTTTTTTGGGGTGGTGGAAAAGCTTTATTGCTACCGACCCTTGGGCAGGACGGAGGTTATTTGGGACTCCGCCTCTAAAGGGGGTATACCCTAACTAAAAACCACCACGGCATTTCCCTCTTGCTGGCTTTGCTAGACACCCCGGGAACCCGTTGTATACCTCCCAGACGTCTACCAACCACCCCAAATGAATGTTGGGGCTCCCGCGCTAACGAGGAGGGGATCAGGACAGCTTGAGGCTTGTATAGTGAAGGATAGCTAAGACAAGGCCCAAGTATATAATGCCTAATCAAAGAAGGTTCCTAGACATACCTTTAACTTTCACCAATCAATTTTCACTAGACTCCTGTCACTTTACTACGTACGGTCCGCTTAGCGTAGGTATGGCACGTGTCGGTCTTTTATCTTCAAAAGGCTTGTCACAAATAAATACTAAGAATTTATTCAATTAGTTTGTCTGAAAAACTAAATATGCTTCCCTGACCTCTTCCTGAAATGTAAGTATGCACCCTTAAACAGAATTCCGTAATTCTGTTACACGTTGTATAGTTAAAGACTCTATATAATATAAAAAAAACTTAAAGTTCCTGCCTGGGTCGCGATTAATATTCAGAACATCGCTGTCAATTATAAAGCCTTATCTAAGTGATATTTAAAACTGCATTGATTAACCTCTGTTGAAGGTCGCTTGTCTTAGAACATCTTTTAATATGGATCGACTTTAACATAATAAAATTCAAAATTATGATGATTTCTATATATTTAATCAAATTTATAGATATCTTTATATTGCTGGCAGAAGGCATACATAATATTGTGCTGAAATGCTGAAGCACTGATCGGTAAGATCGGTTGATTAATAAAACATTAATTTTTTTAATAGTAAATCACGCAAGTTTCTTTTACAAAAATTTTGTCAAATTAAAAGTCTTTCTGTTTGTTGTGACTCTACCAACATACAAACATTTTACCTATACTATAAGATACCTACACTTATTTTCGTGAGAAATATCTAACTCAAGCCCGTTCCCCATGTTTGGAGATCTTTAAGATATTCTCCAAAATTTTTTCTTAACGTCTCGCCAAAATTAGGAATATTAAATAAATAATAATATTTTACGGTATCAATATAATTGTATTTATATAATAATTATATCATCAGTCACAATTTATAAAATGAATCATAAAAAATTTAGAGAAAACCCACCATTAATAGCTGGTGTTGCGGTTTTAATAACTTGAACAAAATAATGACATTGTAAAGCGCATAAAAAATAGCAGTTATTTCGAAATCACCTTTAATTAGATACAGAATAACAAAAAAAATAATTATTAAAGTTATTTAATAAATCATTTTTTATTTTGGTTTTATTTTATCCACAGATATCCATACAAGATTTGCACCATCATAAATAATAAATAAAATCGTTGCAGCAACACCGTACGTAATAATGTAATAATCACAATATCAGTCTAATATTTTTAATGTTTTATTAATTTTAAGCATCTCTATGTTGTATGTTTCGTGATTTTTTGCTCTGCCTCAATGAGTCAGTCAGCTGACCTTCGTTTAGATAGCTTTAGGTGGTAAAGTAAAAGTGATCGAAGATGAATCTTACACGGATACAGCCAGAGGCAGTCGCCAGTTTCAAATGTGACCTTCTGGTGACTAACACTTTTATTAGGTCGCTGCAAAAACTTTACATAATTGAACAATAGTCAATTATTTAAAAGTCTGTGATCTAAAAAAGACTGTTATACTAATATCGTAAGTCTAATAATCTGGTGAAGTTTTTAATTACTAGAACCGTGTAAAAAAATATTTATTATCTGTGAAAGCTCTGTTGTAGGTACCTGTGTCAGTTTTTATTATCTGTAAGCATTTTGCATGCCAGTTGCCACTTCGTGCGCATACTACTTATAGATTTAATTAATCAACATGCTAATTTTTATGTCTCAGACTGCGAAAACATAAGACTATCCTATCTTTTTTCAACCCTAATTTCATCCCATTAGGTATGATGTTTAGCAAGACACTTTATTAAAGGATGTGTTCCAAAAGTAAATTGCCTTATCTCTAACTTAAAAAATACCGTTTCCTGCTTAGGTAAATATTAACTCTGTGTCTGTGTCTACAACACATAGTTACCGAAAGTATCCTGTTATAATATCTTGGTTAGGGCGGTGTAACACGTTTTAAAATGTCGCAACGATGAACTGATCTTGAATCGCCTCTAATTGAATTGGCATCCAGGTATTAATAAACATTACGACCAATGAATTAATTATTCATGCATGTATTTTTTATGAGCTATTTTACTTATAATAATAGGTTTCCGCATGGACATGAACGTTTTTAATTAGGCGATGATGCAGTCTAACAAAATCTATAAAAATCTGGCATCAACTGAATACCCAACGCGACGGGTGGTTTTATGCTCTATTTCCCTCCCTCGGTGGTTCGGAGAACCACTAACGAATATTATGCTGGAAAAGGGCGTGGCAAACCTACGTACCTACAGTTTACTTTTTACGGATTACAAAAATATTCCCGGAAGCCCTTACAACTTGGACGGCTTCCTAGGCTTCTAGAACGAGTCTGGATGGATAATCGAGCAAAACCAATGGGGGAGTTTGACGTAAAACAAGCGAAGTGATTTCCAAAGTCGTCCCACAGAGAAGAAATGAGAAGATTCCTGTCATATATCAGAGGAGCCTGATACCAGCAGTATTACTTTAAAAGAAAGATTATGATACGCATAAACGTATTAGCTAAGCGCTACACAAAATTAAACAAGTAGGTGTATCCAATAGTTAAAGATTATTTATAACATAAGACTTCATGATCCAAGGTAAGTAGGTCTTCTATTGAATATTGCTCTGATGTAGTATCGAAACACTGTAACGAAAAAGTTAAATGGATGAATTTACTTGGCTTTCACCATAAACTTTCACGGCTAACGCTCCAAAAGGAAGGTACAATATTCAGTGATACAGATTGTACGTCTTTAATCAGGCGAAAAGTAGGTTCATTTTACTTTGATTTTATATTGTGCGATATCCAACAGCGACTTTACAAATCTTATCATAGACTTATATACTCGTATAGTATAAAATATTGAAACTTGTTCCTCAAATTACTCTTTATGTGTTTATGTATTGGACTTCACTTTTATTTATTTCTGGTTAATCATATATACCCGGTAGGTATAACAACATGTTGATCATATTTTATGTCTTCACAATACTGTGGAGTATTTTGATTGAGTCTGTTTTCGTACTTAGATACCTTTATATTCATCATGATTATAATATAACAAGCGCTGATAGCCTAGTCATGAGCAAGACTTCACTTCGTTATCGAGGGTACCGAATTCGATGCCCAGCATGCACTTTAAACTTTTCGGAGTTATATGCGTTTCAAGCAATTAAATAATACTTGATTTCACTGTGAAGGATGTTTTCCTTCGCGAGAAAACCAGCATGTCTGGAATTTCTCCATAATTTTCTCAAAGGCGTGTGAAGTTTACATACTAACGTGGTCAATTAACCAGCGTGATGGACTATAACGGTCAAAGCCTTTCCGAGAGGAGACCCGTGCTATAATAAACTGTAATTAATTTAAGTAATAAGTTTGAACATTGTTAAGGTTTTATTGCCAAAGACTTCTATAACCACGGAATTCACCAAGACGCTGACACTGTTAATTTGCCCTATTTTCAAACAAATTCTAATCCAAAAAGTGGTTCATAAAAGAGTATATATGTCAAATACATGGTTGTGTGCGTTATGTTTATTTTATCGATTTAATCACGTATGTTTTATAAAATGAATTAAAAAAAATTTAGGTAAGCATTCTGCACTCCTTCTCGAAATAAACTATAGGTAAGTGTGGGAAATTTATACTCCGTCGTCGGGGCAATTTTCGTAAAAAGGGGTTGCGGTTTCGTACAAAGTTTTTGCTTCACGTATTAAGCTTTACTTAAAAGCTGTGTTTCCTGCCACGTATAAATTGAGTACCGGTCAAGGCTAGAGTGAATAGGCTTTTTCTAGGTAAGCGTGCTCCAACCTAGATCTCATCATTGCTTTCTAACGGGCATGATTGTCGTCAAGCGCTGGCCTATCGTTAATAAAAAAATATATATATAGGTATACAGATCACACAACAATATTTATAAATACCAGAAACATAATTATTTTTTAAACTGCTCGGTCCAATAGATGTATTAATCAGACATGTAAATGTACCGGAAAAGTATCTTAATTAAATTGTACGAATAAACGTCCGTGAACGCTTTCATCTAGTGGTAGCTACGTTCACAGATCTTTTTCCCTTTCCCAATAATTTGGCGTATTCTATAACTACTAGTCTATCTAAACATAATCTGTCGGTATGTAGGTAGAACGACGGCTTATGTAATTTCCTGGCAGGTCTGTTTAGTTTATAAGTAGCACTATCTAAATGGTCGAAGGCTCATACTCGCGTGTATCGACACGCGAATCTAATACTAAATATTGTTTGAGCTTTGTTTCTTGCTGCAAATAATAAGCTTAATCTGTAGAGCCATTTCTAGATTGTTTTGATACTTGATAAATTATTCATAGTTTAAGCAACAATTCAAACGAAATATGAAAAGGAAAGTTATTACTTTCATATGGCAAGAAAGAGATGGGGATATAGCAAGTAAACATTTAGTTATTTATGTTAGACAAAACTAAACAAATAATTAAAAATATAAAATTACAGCAAAAGTAATCGATGCTGCACAAAAAGTTTTTGCAGGAGTTTATTGAACTTTATTGGATTCATAAAAAAAAAATCAACTCTGGTATAGTTCCATATTAACTTTTAACTTTTATAAAAAAAACCCTTATAATACACTAGTCCCTTAAGATCGACTTCTGCACATTTTGGACTATAAAGATACTATAGAGTTAACTAGTGATAATAACCCGTTCGGGAACGAAAAGATTTAAAAGTTTAATGACATCACTAGTATTTGAACGCAACGAATTCTGTTCCTGTCACTTAATGTCAAGGTTAGGTGAATGCAGATTAAAAATCAATTTTATATTATTTAAACGAGATTTCAAAAATAATACGCGAAAAAAATAATAGCTGAGCAACTTACGAATATGGTAAAATAAAGTAAGAATTAAAATATCACAGTCAACCTCATTAGTCACTGACAGGGTTATGTTAATCACGATAAATTTAAAAAAAAATTAACGAAACGTCAAATGGCGCGCTTAGATACGCGCGTGCGCCGCGAATGGTGCGGTTATACTAAGGCATTAACAATGATAAAATAAGCAAAGCTTTTATGTAACCTTCGGCTTGAAAGCCGCATTCTTTGCGGTCAAGATGGTTTGATGATCAGAGATGTCGCAACGGCACTCTCCAAATAAACGTTGCGTTTGTATTGACCTTTGCAAGGTTTCTAATGGGCAATTGTGCTACTGCGTACACGCAGATAACATACTCGCCTACATCTCACTAACAGGTTATATTGTTAGGGATTTATGTAGGTTTATTGCTGTTTAGTAAGCCTTGATAATGTTATACAATTGCGATAATACTGTTAATGTTGTTAGTACTATTAACTGGAATCTATTGTAAGGAAATAGCAGTTTCATGTTTCTATCTACATATAATTTGTGTTTGTATCCTCATTGTTGTATCTGCACAGTTCATTTATTTCATATCAATGATGATTATGACATTAAGAAATGTAATAAACCCACTTACGCTTAAATCTTTTCTAAGCAGAAGCGTCGATAAGTTTTTTACTTCCGCAGTGCGCGTTTTATTTTATCTTCGTTCCAGGACAAAATTACTGCCATATTTAGTGGATAAACCGACTTACTGGATGAAAAAAAAAACGTGTCCAAGTTTTACTACTTGTACTTGTAACAATTATTTTAGTATAGCTTTTTCCCGGATTTTATATTATTAAGGCTCCCAGGGAAGTTAAATCCAGTCAGCTGTCTCAGAGATCCTACGCTTGCCACATGTTAAATATCCTGTCTCTCACTATAGTGGAAGTAATAAATACACGATTTTGTCCATAATATACTCGGACACTAATTTATGCATACCCATGGAATCTGGAATGTGTATGAGGCAAAGAAATGTCAGTATGCCAATAAGACAGATTTAAGTGCACAAAATTACGGCAAAAATGTGAATGATGGATGGTCGCCTATAAACAGAACAAAATTTCGCAAGGATAGAACACCTCTTACAAAGGGCAGCCCCATGCCCATTAACATCAGGTATAGGTGTTAAGCTTCATGTGAGTCACATCAGCAACCAAGTCCTTAAGATCGGAATATAAATGCTGCTAGGCGGCAGAAAAAAGCCTGGCCGCAGTACTTCAACGGACGAGTTCTGTCACAAAAATCTCTTGGTAGACAAGGTTTATCTGCGTAGGATTGTCTTGATACTTAAATTACTGTTTTAGGTAAGATTTAATTCGTGAAAACTACTAAACAAATCTTATCTCATAATATTAGTTTAGATGAGAAAAATGTTGGCTTATTTTTAGCTTTCCAGTCTGAGTTCAGCTCAGAGGTATACGTTCTATGGCACTTACTTTAAAAAAATCCGGAACACGCAGAGTTTGTTATCTTGTAAGCTGGGGAGATGATTTACACAGCAACTTGCTAAAACGAACCGGTTTTTACGCAGAAATATTCCTGCAGCTGACATTAATAGGACGTTCCATAATAAATAATCTTTTGCAGAATAGAACGAAAAAGAATGTTTGTCTGAAATAGACGCTCAAAATTAAAATAAATTCTCCTTTTTGGAGTTCCATACCCAAGGGATAAAATGGTACCTCCGTGTACCTCCGTGTCCGTACGTCAGTCTGTCTGTCTGTCCGTCTGTCGCCAGGCTTTGTCTCACGAACCGTGATAGTTAGACAGTTGAAATTTTTACAAATTATGTATTGCTGCTATAACAGCAAATCCTAGAAAACATAATAAGATAAATAGTGAAGGCGGCCCATCAAATAGACATTATTTTTGTTTGGTGTTTTAATAGATAGAACGGTACGAAACGCTTAATGCGCGACCTCGGCTCGGCTTGTTGACGAGGCTGGTTTTTTTTATAAATTTGCGAAAAATATATGAGAGAGACGTACACATTTCAAGAATTTCTACCTTAGGCTCAGATGATCCTTCAACTATCGGACCTTATGCATGACGTATTAAATAGCGAAACGGCATGAAACTAAAGATGGACCGGCCACAAAAGGACTGCGTGGACTCAATTTGTAAAACAAAATTCTTTTTCAAATGTCAAACAAAATAAATGATCTACATTCAGATAAATGTCAAGACTACGAATCCTTGGGCGCCATATTACAATAAAATAAGTGGAGTAACATCCGTTTAACATTTTACGGGATTAATATTAATTAAAGTAATCTTAATCACCAGTATCAACCTACTACCGGGTACAATTGTCTTATCAGAATAAAAACGGTTTAGGCTGTAGTCCACGACTGGCCAAGTGCGGATTGGTAGACTTCACACGCCTTCGAGAACATTATGGGAACTCTCAGACACTCAGGTTTCCTCACTAGGTTTTCCGTCAAAGCAAGTCTACTTAATTGCTCAAAACGTACATATCTAAAAAGTTAGGGATGCTTGAGATCGAATTCGGTCACTCTGAAAGAGGGGTCCTAACCACAAGGTTATAACCGGTTGACCAAAAAATAATAAACACATACTTTCAGTGACTGGAATACTGGAGAGAGGATAACCAGCGTGTGTTTGCTGACCATTGTACACCCAAAGGGCTAAAATACCGCCGATAAAAAGTATTTAGGTCCATCTTGAGGATCCAAGCTAAATCTGTGCCAAATTTAATCAAACACGATTGAATAGTTGAGCTGAAAATAGGTATGAAACAAACACGAACTTTCGCGTTTGTAATATTAAGTATTGTTTAGTATAAGTATATGGACTTAGTAGGTATACACTAAGTACCTGCTATAACAATGAATTCTTAATCAGATGGTAAAGAACTTAACCTTATCTTCTTAATTTCATCGTAACGTCAGAAGTCCAGGAAATAATATAATAAATCGTACGTGAGTATTGTTTACATAAAAGGCTCGTGATATTTTCTGATATATCGAGTAAAACCGTAGTTCAATAAATATTTAAGACATTTCACATTTTACACGGATTTTATCTTAACCTTTATCACTCTGTAATTCTTAAAAATGTAAGGCTTTATGTGTAATAACAATGACAATCACTGCATAAGGTATTTATGGTGCTATTCATTAGTTTTATGTCAGTATGTTCTGTGCTTTTCCGGTATGATTGGTATTCGACTTCGAATGCACGTGCAATGCATTTCGTATGAATAAGTACGGTGAGTGTACAGTGTAATCAAGAAACACTGGTGCCAATTATTCAGTTTTACACAAATTGTGTAATCAAGAAACCCTGTTGCCGATTCAGTTTTACACAAATCTCTGTTTCTTTTATACAGTGATAATCGTCAGACCGAGCGTGGAAAACAGAGCAACACTTTGCAGGTCATGCAGGGAACACGTCCTAAAAAGCGCGGTCATGTGTGTATCAACCTGAGCCGTAGGGTTTGAACTCCATGTGCCTGTTATTACACCGGCAACAGCCGTTCAGAAATATGCATGGTGTACTTCCCATGCTCATTTCTGAAATTTGTCACTTGTATTCTACTACAAAAAATCTCTAAACTCAACCAATTTGGGAGGTCTAAAAATACTACTCTTCTTTTGCATCCTTTTGTCAGCAGGCTCCGCTCTCGTCTCTCACAAGATAGAAAATTTATTATATACTAGCGTACCCAGCCCGCTTCGCCGGGCTAGATTTGGCTTTATTTTATTTAAACAATAAACTTACATCATTAAATTTTTAATTTAAGTCTCATAATATATTAAATCATTTATTTCTCTCCGTATTCATTCTCTTCTATTATTTTCTCGAGCGGGTGAAGATCATTATCTACACCCATGTACACCCAACAATAGAATATCATCATAGTAACTAAAAGCTGTATTTGGCAGTTTGACTGTTCAAAAATAGGAGTGCTCCGATCGTCACCAAACTTTACAGGATTACTCGCCAGGTCAATCCGGAGGTTCCCTGAAAGTTTCATTGAAATCGGTCGAGCCGTTTCGAAGCCTATACGGAACATACCCACACACTTTCTCTTTTATATATATACAGATATATTTTCATTTTAAACTGTAAAATGATGTTGAAAAAGAGCAATCTGCTGAGTTTCTTGCCGGCTCTTCTCGGTGGAATCTGCCTTCCGAACCGGTGGTAGAGTCACTACAAACAGACTGATTTGAAGTTTCAAAATTGCGTATAAACTGGGCCTACTTGAAATTAATGAATTTTGAATTTCGAAATTTTGCACAAAACACAGAGTGGAAACGATGGCACAAATTTAGCACCTATCATTTTTGTAGTTTATAGGTTTGTGTAAAACAGAATTGAAACTCTTGGAAGTACTGGTTACTTTTTTAATTGCAAGTTTGCTTGGAAGCATTCCGTTCCACTTTCATCTTTCACAAAATAGAATTCTGTTGTTGATGTTGGAAAAAAGCAACTGCTGAATTTCTTAACGGCTTCTTCTCATTAAATCTTGCCTTTCAAACCGTTAATAGAGTCTCAACAAACAGATGGCTCAACGACGACGAGTTTTAAAGACGACTTTATTCTATTTGGTTTCATCACCTTAGGTAACAGTCCTGATTAAGATGCTTTTTAAAATTCCTAGTTACAGAAATATTGAATGTTTGCTGTAATTTTCGAGCAGTAACAATGGAAGGTTTATCTATAGTGGAGTGCTGTAATGCATAAAAATTGTAAAATCTCGGAATCCAGGGCAAGTCAATAAATCTTCATAAAAACTGTTCGATTGCATTGTTAAACGCTCAAATAAAAAAGTAAAAAAAAAAAAAAAAATGCTGATCTTGATTACAACAATTTATAACAACAATTTACTGAAAAATTGACCAGAGGAAAAAAAATGTTTACAATAAAGGTTTCAATTTTATACTTACCTACTAATAAATATGATGTTTAATATACTACGAGCAGCCTAAATACATATAGCGATTTTATGGCGATGATCTATGGCCAGAAAAACTGACGAAGCTCGGGTCGAAGTAATTATAAAGATTAATGAAGAATCAGTTGGACTTACAAGATCTTAAAAGGTCAAAGTATATCCGCATAAGAGCAGTCCAATTCGAATGCGATCTAAAGGACGCTTGAAGATGTTAAAATAGAAATAAAAAATATGGCAGGCCAAATGCAAAAATACTCGTATCCCAGACACTTTCGTGACTGGTATTTAAATAAATAAATCCGCGTAATACCACCTCGTGACTTACTCGTACATAGACTGATAAATATCCGGTCGAGATATCGCTAAGTTAAAATATAACGGACTCTTTGTCACAGAATAAGTAATAGCACAGATTAGCAATAATTTAAGGAACGTAAATAAATAATAAATAAATAAATATACTACGACAGTTCACACATCGCCATCTAGCCCCAAAGTAAGCATAGCTTGTGTTATGATTTCTTAGATGACTGATGAATAATTTTATGAATAATATACATAAATACTTATAAACACGGCCGACTGGCGCAGTGGGCAGCGGCCCTGCTTTCTGTGTCCAAGGCCGTGGGTTCGATTCCCACTAGGTACTGGAAAATGTTTGAGTGATGAGCATGAATGTTTTTCAGTTTCAGTGTTTATATTTATAATCTAAGTATTTATGTATGTATATCTATATATATAAAAGGAAGTTGTGTTATTTACACCATTTATAACTGAAGAACGGCTAGACCAATTTTAATGATGTTTGATTTTTTGGATTTCTCTTAGTCCGGAATAGGAGAATACGTATTGAAATTTAACATTCATCAAAAAAAAAAGCGCGGTACGAAGTTCGCCGTGACAGCTAGTTATTCATAAAAATATTCATCAGTTATCTTAGTACCCATAACACAAGCTACGCTTAGTTTGGGGCTAGATGGCGATGTGTGTATTTTCGTAGTATATTTATTTATTTATATTTAAACACCCAGAAGCTGAAAAATATTCGTGTTCATCACACAAGCATTTTCCAGTTGTGGGAATTCCTTGGATTCAGAAGGGTTGCTGCCCACTGCACCAATCGGCCGTCAAATGGGTTTTTGTAACTAGTGGTAGAGCTTCTTGATAGAGCTTGTCCTTGCTACCTACCGTTTATTTCTACCACCAAGTGGATTTTCTGCGTATCCCAGTCTGAAGGGCGTGGTTGTCGATGTAATTATAGGCACAGTGATATAAGGCTTAACACCTACGCCTCTGGTCAATGGACAGGGTGGCACTTTGCAGGATGTGTTCAGTGTCCCTAAAACGATCGTTTTCTACTTACCGTCCGCTAGGTCATCAGTTTTCCGTCAAAGTCAACGTCAAAGTCAAAAATATCTTTATTCAAGTAGGCCCCATAGGTGGCACTTCTGATGCGTAAATAAGAATTACACGGTAGTGAGATGATGGCGATAACCACATTCGTAAACTTAAAACTAAAGCTACAAGGGTTCCAAACGCGTCCTGGTCTAAGAAGAACCCACACACAACAAACTTAGCCGGTTTTTTTTTGTTATCACCATCTCACAATGTCATTTAAAATTATTAGTTTTTCAATTAGTTAAGAATAATAAATATATTATTTACTGATATCATATACCAAATATTTATTATAGTGTAGTTTTGATGGCCATCCGTTGTTTTCATCAAAAGTTTCATAAATAACCGAGCTATTTCTAAGGTAATAAATAAAAAATACGACCGAATTGGGAATCTCACACCATCCATGGAAGAGATATGTTAATTCTGTATTGCATTGAAATCGAATACCTTCATTTTGTCAACTTGACGGCATATTTTAGTTTCAATTTGTTAAATTGTAGCACATTTTAATTATTTAAGATTTCATGGATGCCCCATCCTATTAAATAAGAAAAAGAAAGAAACTATTTACTATATTGTTTAGAGTTAAGATTTTTTTTGGGAAATAAACATTATTCTAAATATTTTTTATAAACATTATCTAAATTATTTCTATCATTTATTCTCTTTAATTTTTTTTTTAAAATTCTTAACAATGCTTAAAAAAAAAAAAATAAAAACACTATTAAAAATTTATAAAAAAATCATCCACCCTCCTCTTGCGGGGCTTTTGAATGACCAAGCAACCGGCGGTCAGGGCTCCAGAGTGAAGAACCTCCTCACAATACGCGTCGTTTCAAGGACTACTGCCTTCTGTATCTTCTGATCCAACAACCAAGCGAAAGCTTCTTTATTATTATTATTATTATTACCTACATTTGGGGGTGTATATAAATTCCTTTAGTAGGTATTCAACAACGGCAGACAATAAGTTATCATCCCAAGGGCGTCTATAAAGTATAGTAGTGTTCAATATAGAAAATCCAGTTCCCTCAAGGGCAGTTCCACAATAAATTGACCGCTTTCAGCGACTTAACAGCGAGTGCAATGTTCCCCAGGCCTGTTCTAAAGGCCAAGGTCTGAAAACTAGGGCTGTGGGTTTATTTACTCTCCATTAAATCAACTATAAATGCCTGGACGATGGGAATGCCTGGTTGGTTTATTAAGAAAAAAAGCAATCTGCGAGGGGCCGGTCTTGGAATACATAATTGATAAAAAGCGGCGCAATTATACCGTTCTTAATTGGAGACCATCTTTCTTTCACATCTTCGTGTCGTTCACATCTTTGTGCTGTTCACAGGAGACTTCGAGGCCACGAAGTCGACGACAAAGCACTTTATTTTTTTGCTTTAATATATGACTAGGGATTTGACTCCTTATTTGCACTATATGAATCAATTTTGCGAGAATACAATTAAGTTGTAGTTGCAGAACTCTTCGATGCAAGCGCATGCGGGTACTGAATAGTTTTAGGTAGAGTGCGTTGTGTTTTTTGCTTCGGTGTGGTCACCAGCCTAGGATTACAGGTCTGTCACTTAGTATGTAACAAAAAATGCATTGTTGTTATGTACACAACGATCAACTGAATTATAAATTGAAAAAAGTCACCAAAAGTACAACTAATTGTAAGGAGATTAACAATTCGTTTTAAAACAATTATTTGGCGCCGTCTAGGTGAACCGAATTAACAGTTGTCTTCGCCACTGAATACAAGTTATTGATATCTTTATAAGCACGTTGGTGTGAGATAAAGATCACTATTATATCATGCAGATGATCTCTAAATCGGGCCATAGGTCCTTTAAGAAGTTTTCAACAACCATGATCTTAGGGCGCTTGTGTACAGCAGCTCTCTGCGACTTATTTTACTATGACTAATATATTTTAAATATAAATTAATAAATATACTACGACAATACATACAGCGCCATCTAGCTCCAAAGTAAGCGTAGTTTGTGTTGGGTACGATGACTCGTGAATATTTGTTCAACAAGCAAGCAGATTATGCCAAAAAAAACCGCAAGAAACTCAGCTATTGCTCTCAAACATCAATAATTCACAACTAAAGAGTTATATGTCATCTACTACCGGTGCGTGTGTAAGGTTTAGAGCGCCTTGGGACCCCAACTTCTATTGGTCCTCTGAGCTATAATATGCCCAGCCAACTGTCACTTCAGCATCACAACTGGCTTAGCTATACCATTTATTCTGGTTGTTTATTTTATAAAGTCAAGATACTACTCGTATAAAGTCTCTAAAGAGCACACTGGACATCTTTGAGTTTTCTTGCGAGACCCACAGTACATACCATGAAGTATAGTTAGTATAAAGAATGCTAAGTAGTTATATGGTTGAGCTTAGGTCAC
Source organism: Pararge aegeria (assembly GCF_905163445.1). Classification (NCBI taxonomy): domain Eukaryota; kingdom Metazoa; phylum Arthropoda; class Insecta; order Lepidoptera; family Nymphalidae; genus Pararge; species Pararge aegeria. The sequence continues at coordinate 12,463,706 of NC_053195.1, forward strand.
ATTTAGTGCAAGCAGCTACAGAATGTGTTCCTCAACCTTGGTTCAAAATCGACCGGTTCAAATGTCACCAGCGCAGCGTCCCAAACTGGTTACATTCGCTAGATAGAGTTTAAACCCTAGGTTCATTTTGCACGCACGATAAAATGCATTAATATAAACCAACTTGCACACTTACGGAGGCGTAAATTTGATTGAATTATTGATATCTTGTCTTATATCTTTAATCGAGCAATTCAATTCCAATTATATATACATATATATATATGTATATATAATTGGAATTTCGGAATCGGCTCCAACGATTATCATGAAATTTAGTATACAAGGGGTTTCGGGGGCGATAAATCGATCTAGCTATGATTCATTTATATTGGAATCTCGGGCAAAAACTACAAAAACTATCCTTTTTGAGAGATTCTGATGCGTGCGATGCGGTGCACGGTGAACGTTACGCCAAACGACGGAAGTATGTAGTAAGTATATCGGAATTGTTTTTCTTTAAAGTTCTATAAAACAGTCCGCGAACATACGAATTATTTTTTTAAGCTGGCTTATTCGCGGACGAAGTCACGCAGGTCCGCTAGTTAAGTTTTAATAACCCTAACTATATATATTTTTGTTTTCTATTGTAATTATTAACGTACCAAGTCCCACCTGATTCTGACGCAGATTTATATCTTTGATTATGTTTACTAATATCGTTTCGCGGAGTTTAGCAAATCAAGCTAATTTTCATAATAGCAAATGGCATGTCTATATCGCTACTACAGTAACTTGGGTACGTACAACCTGCGTTCTTAGTGACGTGCAAGATTGCGTCCAGCGTACGGCCAATCACAGTTAGCCCGCGTTTGAGCAAATCATGCGATTGGTCGCTCATAAATCGCAAACTTGAACGCTACTGAAAAAGCTGGTTGAATGTTTTATGTCAGCACGCGCTAGAACTAGGAAGTATGAGGTTGATTGAAGTATTTTTTTTTTATTTGATAGCCTAACTCTAGAGGAAGGCAGGTGGGTGAGTAAAAGCGGTTGAAATATTGATAGAATAGTCGAAGAAAGTTGGTATGGGAAACATATCAGAAGATGTACGCGTGTGAAATCGCGGAGGCCGCTAGTTTTGTCTGGTGGGAGGCTTTGGCCGTGGCTAATTAGCACCCTACCGGCATTGGCCGTGGCGCTAAGCGATTTGGCGTTCCGGTGTGATGTCGCGTGGAAACCGATTAGGGGTATGACTACCATTCTCCATAACAGGTTAGCCCGCTACCATGTTAGGACTTACCACCAGGTAAGGTTGCACTCAAGGGCTTACTTGTAGTGGAATAAAAAAAAAATAGTATAAACGGTTGGTTTTTTAGCATTGAACTATCACTAGCATAAATATCTACGTAGGTATAAAGATGATTTCCATACTACAGCCTACGGTAAATAAAAACTGGAGCAATTAATTTAACGAGGAACACGGAACAACTTTTCTGTGATGTATTGGAAAATTAAAAAAAAAATGTAATCAAAACTTGTGACCCCGGAAGCGACCTTACCTTTTTGAGTGTGTCAAATTAAAATTTTAAAAATAAAATTTTAATGAATGTCACCCTCATTAAGCTTTTATTAGGCCATGTCTAAGCGGACGTGACGTCACTTCGGCAATAAACAAATCAATCAAGACGATACATCACGCTGAAATATTGTAGTTTCGCAATCAATATAATTAATTAAGATTTTTAATAGATTATATAAACATAAAGATGATAAGTTAATTATAGGTCATCTTTAATATTTCGAAATAGGTCGCAAACGTGTTAATTTATTTTATTATGTCATCTCATAACATCAATAACAGGATGTATTAGTTACTAATGTATGGTATTTTTTCCTGATTTATATTATAATTATTAATTTATTACACAATTCATATTGTGCATAGTAATTAACTATTTAAGGTCGGTCATAAAGCAGCGCATTTCGTGACATGCGTAGAGAAGTAGTGGCATAAAAATATATCGATAACGAAATATTGATTTTCGACATAATATATTTAGAGACCGCGATATAGTTCTTTAATAATCAGGAGAAACGGTATATGAAAGAAAATAATGCATGACAGCTTTCCGAGTAAGGAGCACAAAATCCTAGGTTAAAACCTCCAGTTAGGAAGTTTTCTGTATCAACCGCTTGCTTTGGAGACGACTAGTTGCGAGTCATTGGTCCTAATAGTTTTATTTTATCAGTCATGTTATGATAAATATCGCAAAAGCTTGCTTACTCGCAAATCAGCGTGACAATATTTTTTTATATTGTGTCACATTTTCTCATAAATTTAGATTTATTTTACCTTTCAAACAATGGTAGGTAGACACATAATTTCAAGATCTAATTAAAATCCCATTCATACACCGTTCGATATAACACGACCGATTTATCGATATTATTGTCTAGAGATATCACAGGTTTACAATTTATTTATTATTATAATAATGCTAAGAACGTTTCGACAAATGTATACATACAAAAGTAGGCACATTGTTGAATTCAATTATTTTGCAGACACGCCCACTTCAGTGACACTAGGAAAACATGCAAACATTTTTTGTCTGTTAATATCGGTAGCCTTTATATGTCAATCATATTACAGGAATGTACAGATTATAAGGTTGTACGTAACGGTTGTACTACTTAGTAACTTTTGTAACATACAACATTTTCGATGAGTATACAATCATCTCGTTATGCCCATCCGAGAATGAAACCCGGGATTAGTCCTGGGACAAGGGAAGTATATAAAGGTTCTGTTTCATAATTATCTATGCCGCCTTGGAATTAAAAAGTATCAATTTAAAAATGTGTTACGATTACCATGTCATACCGAACATCCAGCCAGTTGCTGAAAATGAAAACCCATTATTTAATAGTTCTTAATCCGAACCGCGAGCATTTGCTAGTAATATTTCAGTAATGTGATCACTTGGGACATCGTGATCCTTATTTAAACATGCAAATTACATGCAGTCATTAAATTATCAGTAAGTACCCATATTTTAATTCAAAATCTCGGCGTTATGACCCTTCCTAAAACGGAAAGTAGATTTGGATTTTAGAGTTGTCCGTCTAGTTTCTTTGTCGATAAACACAGTCAGACATTGCACAAATCTAAAAAAGGGCGTTGGTTTTGCTATGTTCAAACTTAAAACTTACCAACTACTTAATACATAATACATAATATGCCAATTCGCTTTAAATCTGTGTTAATTTTGGTCATTGAATTCAAGAGTGTTCCCATGAAGGCAACTACTTAATAATGTATCCATAATAAGTGGTAAAATTACAGTAGGCACACAAAACCAGAGATCCCTCTATTAACATTCTACTGCTGGGCGCAGGCCTCCATTCTCACAGAAGATACGCTTTTAGAGCATAGAGCTACCACGTTGCTCATATGATGATTGGTGGGCTTTAACTATTATCACAATTAAGTAATAATAACCGGAACCGACGTCTTGATCTGCTCTTCGCGATGATGGGGTTGGTACCACCGAGTTCCTTACAACGTGTTGGTACTGAAAATTCTTTAATTAAAAATATACAATACCTAAGAATTTTTGTCTCGACCCGGGATTCGAACCCAACACCTAGTGATCCGTTGTTGAACGGAATCACCATCGAGATTCACGTCACAAATTGAGGAATTGATACGTATAGATAATTAAGGTCCAAGGAACGCAAAATTAACACAGAATTTGAAATACAAGTTAATCAATTTGCTTACGATAACTATTCTCCGACTCGCCTTCATAAGAATGGCTGCTATACTTTTTACTCCTACCTGAAACAATAAAACACAAAACCTTGAGACTAAATCGGTACCTAGATATTAGAGTGTACAAAGACGTGGACATTTAGGACGCGCACAGGCGTCAATAACGCCCTAAATTAATAATGTCGCCACATTCCAAAATTACAACACATATCTGCGGATCGATCTCCTGAATATGAAAATTTGAATCCATGGGTATATTTTTCATAGTGGCTGTCTTGTTTGGCGAGCTAAATTTTGTTTGTGCATCTTAATGTATCAATAAATAAGTAAACCATAAAATAACACGATGAACAAACAAATTATTAACTGGATTAAATATTCGATCTATTTTGTAAAGTTATGGTTTAATAGATTATTAATTTTCATCGAAAACCAAATGCCAAAAAATTACCGTAAATCTAATAGAGCAGCTACAAGAAATTGAAATATAGTTCAAGTAGCTTTAAAATTTAAACTAAATTGTACCCTCTATCTTGCTTTTTGTGTTCATTTCTCTGTTATTCCTTTTTTTGGGTGTACACTATTCATTTAATGAAATCGATCGATCACGGAAACGAAGGCTCTAGGCCCGAAGCTGCGCCCCGATTGCCCTTGTTACGTTATTCTGAAAACCCGCACGGTAAAATATCGCAATGTGCTAAGGCTTTTATTTTACAGATGATGTGATTTACCAAATATGTGCTCACGGCTTTAAATGTATCCGTAGGTGCATATTTGGTTAATCTACTTTAGAGTGATTTAATGGCGGATCTTCTGTTGAAACAGCAGTGTCATAAAATATTTACAAAAATAATAATCTTCAAAGCTATTAACTGACACGCCTATCCGATTCATTACGGTATGTTTTGTACTCGATATATGAGTAGTTAAAAGCCTACATATCAAAACTGAATCAAGCTAGCCTGAGTAGATAGGTACACTCGTTGAGTTTGGATTGAGTAAACTTTTTGTACGTCAATCTTTGTAGATCGACTGTCGTAACGGACAGCGATCCTGCCCTCTGAGTCCAAGGCTGTGGGTTCGATTCCCACAACTGGAAAATGATTGTGTGATGGACGTGAATTTTTTTCAGTGTATATTATAAGTATTTATGTATATCATTCATAAAAATATTCATCAGTCATCTTAGTACCCATAGCTACGCTTACTTAGGTGCTAGATGGTGAAGTGTGTATTATCGTAGTAGTGTATAAAAAATAACCTTCGTTATTAGCTTTTTCACGAATCACTGCCGGGTACTGACCTTTTCTCTAATATGGTGAGAGAGGTATAGGCCTCCTCTCTTATAGGAGAGAAGGTTTTAGATTATTATAACCCACCAACCGAGCTATGTGGTTAGTCAATAGACTAACCACGTAGCTCGGTTAGTCAATAGACTAACCACGTAGCTCGGTTAGTCAATAGACTAACCACGTAGCTCGGTTAGTCAATAGACTAACCACGTAGCTCGGTTAGTCAATAGACTAACCACGTAGCTCGGTTAGTCAATAGACTAACCACGTAGCTCGGTTAGTCAATAGACTAACAACGTAGCTCGGTTGGTTGGTTCTAACGATTATTATCACATGTTAGTTATAATAAACAGCACGGATTGTTTCACTTAATCTACGAGGCACCTCAAGCTAGGCTGGTAGGTATTACATTTTTTTAACAGAAATCCCAATGGCTCCCAATTCTGCTAAAAGCTCGAATAGATCCGTAACATGCTTATCACTAGACTATAGAGGCGGTAAGACCAACGCAACAGTTAACTCGATTCAAACTTCTGTATAAGTACCTACATTTCTGAAAATATTTTTTTGTACCACCTTAGTATGGAGACAGTTAATGCGTTTTGAAGAAAGAGTTTTACTGGTAGAATGTTACTCGGGTTTTAACAGTTGTTAACCTCAGATTTTCTTATTGTTAAGCAAAACGCCTTATAACAATTTAATAAAACAAAACGCTACATGAGAACCTATTAGTCGAAAGCGAAAAAAAAAACAAACATTATAGAGAAAGCATACACACGATACGACATGAGAGTTAAAAATTATCAAAATTGTTCGTTCTATGACACATATTAACGAGTTCATATACTCATTGACATAGATTATAAGTCGATGCTTCTTTTGAGTGTTTATGCATCGCATTCATGTTTAATCGTGGGTTTTATTTATTCCACTTTTTATGACCGAATAATATTTAAAAAAAAAATCTTACAAATAAGGGACTTACAAAAAAACTGTAAAATATTTGCTTATTAATCTTTAACTGAACGCTAAAATAACAAGTTTTATCGGTAACAGCCTAACATTATTTCAGCTAAGCCTAAAGCTTAGCGTAGCGTTTTGTTGCACAGTTAGTTGAAGCTATGGATGAAAATATGTTAATATATTTTCAGTTCGCTGGCTCAATCGACACGGCTTTTGCGTACATATCCACTATGACTGCATATTTTAATCACTTAAAAATCCATCGACCTGAAATGTAACTCGGGTCTGAATTATTACGAAATGCTCTAGTTTACATACCAAATGATTCAAACCTATTCACTTGTGGATAAAAGCACGTTGCTTACTGTTTAGTGTATACTTTTTATACTTCGCGAAAGCCAGACAAATCTGTACGGTGTAATTTTTTTTACTCTATCTATAATACACATAAAAATAATATATATTTAATTAAACAGAAATTGGACTGGATTTAACATTAAATATATTTATTATGATTTTCGTCTTGGGAAGCTTTTTAGTAATAATATCGATATTAATTTGTTCTGTAGAACAAAAAACATAATAAAGCTGAAGTGCAGTGGCGTGCACTTCATATATGTATAGAAGCACTGCATACCCTAAAATTTTCGTATGACTCATAAATGCGAAGGATTTTTCCATTTTATGGCACCTTCCTTCTTTATGCATACCCTGGTCAAAAACCCTGTGCACGCCACTGCTGAAGTGTTTTTTATTTTTGTTTGTTTTAATCTCTGGAACTATCAGTCAGATTTGAAAAGTTGATTTTCGCATGTGTCTTATTCTTGAGTGTGATCACAACAATTAACATCGCGCTACGATTCTAAGACTAAGAACGAGCGGCCAAAGCGACGCGGTGGGTCATCAGTATTGGTTGAAATCAGTATTTGTTCACGAACGAAGTTGCAGGGAGGTTCCCTGCAATGTTGTTCGTTAGTGATATAAAGACGCGAAAAAATGACAGCTCAATACAAACATGACTTTTTTTGCTCAATTCTATAAATTGTTTTGAAATTATTATATCCGAATGCCGGCTACATCAAAATAAGGCTGGAATCACACTTCAAGTAATTAAACGCCAACCGTTACAATACTACAGCACGAGCCATCTTTTAAGAAGAGAAATGAAATTATAGCTCGACAATAGTTGTCGGTACGGTCCAACCAGCGGAGTAGGTAAGCCACAGGGGCGTAGTACCTGAATCCTGGTGGAGGGCAGCGGTAGCCACTGGTACTGTGGGAAAGCGCAAGAACGATATGTTCTGAATCGGTTCACTAACAGAATTCTACGGACATTATGTCTGTAGTACCGCGATGTAGAAAGCAACGGGATACTACTACATTATTTATTCCCACGAGAGTTGAAGGATGACAGCAAAGAAAAAGAACCATCGTCAACCACGACCACTCTGTCAAGAGTGAACGACTAAGGAGGAAGGAGGAGGAATTTACCTTAAAAAATAGAGTTTTTTTTTTACGACAATTTTAACTTTTACAACAATAAACCAACCATTAAGCACAATGAGATAAGTATAATAAATATAAGTATACGATATTTATTAAAATATTATACAAGGATTGTATAATATTTTAATAGTTTATTGCATAAACTAAAACAACCAGTTAAAGAAGACGAGTTTTGCCGCAAAAACTGGGATATGGGTAAGAAGAACAAGAAGGATTTCGTAAAAACATTAAACTAAATTTTGAGTATTCATGTTTTGCTGCTTGTAAAATCAAGCGTTTGATGACGTCGGATGATTAGCTCTGTTATTAATGTGGCGGGATTTTAAAAGTGCCCCAAAGTTTTTAAGCCAGCTGCATTGGTGTGATTTGCTACATAATGTGTACAGTGTAGCCCTATAAATGTTGTTATATAGATCAGCGATACGTCATAAAAACATTATAAAGGATCTGGTAAAAATTTCAAAATCAATTTTAATAGTGTCACGGCGTCGGATTTTGTTTCGGTTGATAAAAAAACAAGCGTGGCGTGTTATAAATGTGCTGGTGTCTTAAAAGTGCCCCGAGGTTCTTAGCCAGCTACGCTGGTGTGCTTCGCGGTAAAATTTATAGCTCGAAGTGAAATCGTTTTAAATAAATAGGGCCAGGGTTCGTTCACTGGACCCCGTAAAAATAAAATAAGTAGAGCGCTACTCGAACAATAGTCTTGGTATTTGTTTGTACAATTTTGGTATCGCATAGGATGTTATGTAATATGGAATAAATTTCTTTTCAACAGACTTCAACACTCAGGTCATCCAACAAAGCCTGACAAATGAATAGGGTTCGGTTTTTTTTTAATCCTGCCTATGCTTTGAATTTGAAATTTCGTGGAAATTCACTCCTTAAACAGAACACTAAATTTTTAATGAAAGTACCGTGCCTAGCTTATATTATTTGACTACATAAGATACTATAATGTTTTAGAGGTTTTTTGTCTAACAATTAAATTTACTCGATGTAACTTCGTGAAACTTTAGTTAGGTATATTTTGTCTGTTACGTTTCCACAATGTGCATTTTCAGGTTTGTACCTATAATTATCCTGTATAGTTGGGTAAGCAGGATCTATTCTTTTTGATTGATTATCCTGAAGAAATATTGTTGCTTTTTTAAGAATATGATGTATATTATAAACCTATGCAGAAATACGGACTATCTATCTTTCCTTGCTTTACAAATACAATTATTTCTGGCTGAAACCTTATTATTATTGAGACAAGTTAAATAAAGCCTATGTTACTTGCCAAAAGTGTACTTTTGTATAGGCGAATGAATTTTTGAAATCGGTTAAGTATTCTTATTAATTACATACAAATATGTTGTTTGAACCTCAATGGGTAGATGTCATCAAACATACATACAAAACTTACAAAAGACAGCAGTAGACGTGCATCAGAACATTTGCCATAGGTATTATACAAGATTTGACATCTATATTTATTTAAAAACTTATTTCTGGTATTAGGATGCCAGTTAAAACATCAGGAGGTGCGAATTATGTTTCATATAAATCTCTAAACTAACTAGATCAGCTGCTCTTAAAATAGCGTTATCATTTTCCAAAGGATAGTAGGCACTTTAATACCTGTAAATTTAGTTATAGATTTGTGTACAACAGAATTGGCAGCACTCCTTGGGAAGGTTTAAATATATATATGGATAAAATATACAAAGAAAAAAATTATTCCTCTTTTTCATTATAGAGAAAAGTAGAAGATGTAGATAGGTATAGAGAACTAGTGAATGCAATATTCATTATAAGTACTGCCTGGTTCCACCTTTAAATTGTTTTTTTTTTTCAAACTAAAGGTTTCTGCAAGTCTTTCCAATTCCAAGAATTAAGAAATCTAAAGCTCCGCGGAGTCTATTGTTAGTATAATTCCGACCGCGTACAAAATTAAGCGCTTATTTTGTTAGGAGCAGTCCAAAGATTATCTCTGAAGAAATAATTTTAAAGCTCAGCCTGTGAAGCTGTAGACTCCAGGCTTGGAAATGGGTCAGAGCTTTAACGATGCTCCTTTTTTTACACTTTTTCGCATCCATGTCGCGATGTCGAGTTGCTGTGCGTTTCCATTGGGTGTGAAGTTTAAATGATGATTAATGGCAGCTGGGCCCCATTGTTTATGATCTCAAGTAAACAAAAGATTTGTTATCCAATCATTTAATAGATCAATCGAAGAGAGATTGGATACTGTAAAGGTACCCCTTTTATCGTAAAACAAGTAAATACTAATAATTTAACGAGAGAGATTTAGTCTTAATAATTTAAGACGTTTGGAGTCCACCAATCCACACAGGGCCAGCATGGTGTCTACCATATACGGCCTCACCCATTTTCATTGTGTATCTATGCATACATGGTGTGTCTATGCTCTTAAACTATCTCGATATACCGTCGTCCTTATCTTAACTGCCTAAAACAATATTTAAAATAAATTGTCCATCTTGACATATGAACCGTCGCTTATCATCTGCTATATATAACAGACCTATACAACAGAAATGAACTTTAGCGGCCAGTCAGAAAGGTAATCACTTGTTGGCGCGTGGCGGGACACTTGTTTGCACAACAGTCCGTTAAAGCACTTAACGGGTCGCTAAAGTAACAAACATTGGTTGGTGAAATCGTTCCTTAAACGCACATAACCTAAGAAAGTTAGAGGTGACTGCTGCGATTCAAACTTGGCCCGTCGAAAGTTAAGTTGAAGTCCTACCCACTGGTCTATTGCGGTTTTAATTTCGTGATTTATAGAAAAAAAATTGGTTGCCTGTAAAGTCGGTATACGGGCGAAAGTTTTACGTGACAACGACTTTGAGTGGTAAAATAATTTTAATGTGAATATTCATTCGTATAGTAGGAAGAAGGATGAAATAATAGTAACAATTTAAAACATTAATTTATACAAAGAATCTCGCACTGAATTTCATATTAACAAAATTTTATTTTTACCTTTACACATACATACGTATTTATATACAAATATACATACAATAACTTGCAATACATTTGCGTACAATGAAACAGCGTTTACTACAAAGGGACGCGTGCCTTTCACTTTTTATGTCTGTCTCTCTCGCTCTTAGGCGGGCGCGTGCCTCTCACTCGCTCTTATTGTGAGCGCATAACGTGAGCGGAGCGTAACGCAGTTTCTTGAAGTGTCACCCGGCAAACCAATTTATAAGACGTTGTCACGTCAAAAATTACGTCACTAATTGTGTTCTAATTGAAGAGAATCTTAGTATTGGTGTCGGATAGTATAAATCTCACAGTCAACACCCTTATTATATGAGGAGCCAAACTCATGCCGGTAAAAATCCCTTGACGTATCCATACATTGGAAACGCATACTTTGTTGAAAGCTGCCGGCATTATGAAAGAATCCAACCCGTCGGGAAATCAGTGGTATGCCATAACGTTGAGATGAAGTGCAGTTAGGACATCAACGTTCTTGTGAACCAATGTTTTAGAACTCATTTAGAAGTAATTGCATTTACTTATTTTTAGATAAAGAGAGAGTGAGAGAGGGTTCGCCGCATTAGAGGAGCGTGCTGGGTCAGCAGTATGGTTTTTATAGGTTGAGGGTTTACTAACTTCTTCTCAATTCGTGAAGTGATATGTAATTTACAACCATAACTGTTTTTGTTTTAAGATGACAGACGACTTAGTTCAAAAATTATACAAAATTTATGGTCATTAAGTCGTCTTTAAAACCAAGTTTTTAAAAATTTCCTGCCATTAAAATTGGGCGCGGTTTCACCTAATTTCAAATATTATACGATGTACAAATGATTTATCATCAATCTCAATTCAATTCAATTCTTGTTTATGGCTTTTGTCTGTGCCAACTGGGCACAAGGTACTTCGCCAATGTCTTGTAGATGAAGAAGGCACGAAGGAGATTGATCGGTGAAACTAATGAAAAGTTAATTTTGAATTTGTACCAAGAAAATCATCATCAATCTCAATAAATACATAATTATTATGTCAAATGTCACTTGTACTTAACAAGGATCACTTGTCACTATGTCGTTATGATTTTATTGATCAAGAAGTTTTGTTTAATGATAATAAATAGAAATGTCTATGTATTTAATTAGTCTCAAAATTATAAGCAGGTTTAAGCTAACGCCAAAGAAGAAGTCCAACACGCGTACGCCAATTTATCACCTCTTCGAAGTAGGAGAGCTTTTTGAGATAGAGCTTCGCTGAGGCAGCCATGTTTATTTTTGCCACCACGCAGCATTGGTTGGAAGGGCGTGGTTGCCGGTGTAATAACAGGTACATGAGGCCTAATACCAACGCCTCGGGTCAATGGACACAGGACACATGACTTTTTAAGACGCGTTTCTTGCATGCCCTGCATTGTTGCTCTGTTTATAGGCCATTTGCTTGAAATGATATCTTTTAAAAAAGGGCCAATCATAAACACGCCAGAATAAGCACAAGCTGCTTCATTAGTCTTGTTATATTTAGGGATAAACATAGATAAGAATGCAACTTATCTGTGGTTAACGACCTTATAACTAAATATCTGCTATCCGTCTGTCCTTCTGTATCTCATGATCCGCAATAGGTAAAGAGTTGTAGAGCTGTAAATAATGTACGTAAGTCAATAATATATATAAGTATATAATGTAAGTAAGTAAATAATGTACGTAATTTAATAATATACATAAGGTATTAATGTACGGAAGTAAATAACGTTAGTGAGTACATAATGTACGTTAGTAAATAACGTTAGTGAGTACATAATCTACGTAAGTATATTACGTTAGTGAGTATCTAATGTACGTAAGTAAATAATGTATGTAAGTAAACAATGTTCGTAAGTAAATAATGTACGTAATTATATAAGCAAGAAACACATAAGTATAAAATGTAAATTATATAAGTAAATAACTTATCTTAAGTAAATAAAGAGAGTAAGTAAATAATGTTATTAATTAAATAATGTTCGCAAGAGGTAGAGTACTTTACAACTCTCTGCCTATTCAGCCTGAGCTCGTCAATTAGACCAATTATTTTTACAAGATTTTCATATACGCATCTTTATGACAGTAACGTCATCACATCGCAATTTGTTTAAAAGCGACGTTTACTAATTTATGGAAAACTTATCTTGATTTATTAGCGATACCACACGATGTCAAGGTTAATTTGAAACGAAGATTCCTTACTGATAATGAAATATTATAATGAGACCAAATTGGAATTGGACTATTCGGTATAAAACCTTGCTATTTTAAAATATGATGAATGATTTGATAACTTGGAGATTCTAATTAGCTAAATTTAAATATAAATAATATGTTTCCGTTATGCTATGCGTATTTATAAGCAACTTTTTACCACAGAGGTTAACAAAAGTAGCATTAAACTATTTTGTTATTTTATCGTGATTGCCTATGAGAACCATGATTTGAAATAGTTTTATGGTAGACTAAAAGCCTCCTACCAGACCAAGTAAAATTTATAAAATGGTAAATGCTAAAACTGACCCTTTTTAAGAGTGGAGAAAACAGACTTCGTACTCGTCGTAAGAACGTAATCTCTACTGCGCCAGAAAATGCGACAAAGATTAAGAATGCGTAAAATACGCAAAAAGAATAGTTTAATACAAAAAACATCGAAAAAATCAGGATCCGTTTTTTTCGACTATTAGCTAGAGATGCGATCACGTTTTAAATGGAAAATAAAATAAGTTCGTAATAAATGTAAAATTAATGTCTAATTCAGCTGATTGAAAAAGTGGTCAACCTTCTATAAGGTTAGGTTAGGACGTAAGGTTAGTCTTTTTATATTACTTTTTGAAACAATTTATAGTTTAGACGTAATAATATATTTATAATAGCCGAAGGAAATGTCATCTCAACAAGTTCTTTAAAGACATGCCTGTAAAACAAGGCGCGCCCGATTCCTAATCCTTTTTTAAGTAAATAACTTAGCAACTTAATAAGTACATTTTATAAAAAAAGACTGCAGTCTGCATTTATAAATATACTCAGATTATAAAGGTATATACGAAAGTTTGGATGGATGGGTATTTGTTACTCAATCACGCTTGATAAACTGAACGCAACGTCTTTAGTCTAGGATAGTACATAGGCGCGTTTTCATTCCGGAAAAATGTACGGTTCTCATGCGGTAGATTGGTGATTATGATTAGTGTTGGAAAGCGTTCAATCAACACCAATTTTGTGGCCACCGACTACGCCTTTTTGTTGAATATGATATTTGTTATTAAATCCGATTTTAAAACTGTTTATAGGTAAGCAAATTTACTTGCTTTCAGCTATTATATAGCGCAGTTTTAGATTCCTATAGAACTGAAACTCTCCGGGTTTCAGTTTTGAAATTTTTTTTCATTATTTACGGGGTTTGTGTATATACAATATAAAATAAATATACACAATTATAAAAGTAGCTACCTTTTTTATTAAGTACGAGTAGTTATGTTTTTTTTATATTCCACTACAAACCAAATCGCTAAGCGGCCCGTTTTTGGCGGTAGGGTGGTAAAAAGCCACGGGCGGTGCCTCCCACCAGAGACATTTCAGAAATTATAAATTCAAATACAAAATGTCTTTTTACATGGCATATCACAGGCACTTATGAAGCGTTTATACATATATGTTTACATAATTGTAAGGGGATGGTGATAACTTTGTTCGCCAACTTAAACCTAAAGCTATGAGGGTTCCAAACGCGCCCTGGTCTAAGAAGAGCCCACAACAAACTTAGCTAGGTAATTTTTTTTTGTTATCACCATCTCATAGTTTATTTATATTAAGCTTACACATTCCTAAATTGCCTTACACGATATTGAAAGGGTTTTTAAATTTTATATATAAAATATATTATGTTAATTGTTTTCAATAACGCCACTTAAACGTTCGAACAGGTTTTCTTTCAAATAAGAAGCTTAAATATTTTCTATAAAACTGTCGTGTTTATTTTCTCTGCATACTATTAACTTTTTAGTGAGTCGATGAACCGATTAAGTCGAAGGTCGAGCTATCCCGCCTGGAAAACCTATCACCAGTCATAATATAGATATTAAATTATATCTCAAATATAATAACAACATATTAAAACAACTAATTAGGGTTCCTTGGTAACGTTAAGCAAGAACCTACTTGACGATCTCCTAGCGCAGGAATGAGTGCTGTGGTTTTAAGTGAGTGATTCCGGGTTCGATTCCCAGCAGGGAAAACTTGGAACTTTATAATTCTTTCTTTCCGGACTTACTTACGGACCAAGCAGAAAAGGAGTCACCAACTATAAGAACGCAAGGAGCAAGTTTCATTGTCACCCTGTGTTCATAAACACAAGACTTAGCTGCGTAGGTGTTAACTCTCATCATATGGACCCAATATCGGTCCACTACAGGGCACGGGTCTCCTCCCACAGTGGGAAGGGTTTAAGGCCGTAGTCCACCACGCTGGCCCAGTGCGTATTGTTAAACTCCACATACCTGTGAGAATATCATGTAGAACTCTCAGGCTTGCAGGTTTCCTCGCGATGTTTTCCTTCACTGTCGAAGCAAGTGATATTTTTGATGTGAAACATCTATAGGCGGAGGTACCTGATTGTTGGCGTGGCGACACAGGCCGTGGCGACGCATATAAGATGGAATATATGTACTATACGTAGTGGAATTCTGGCGTTTGGAAATAAATATTTAAAATTTAAATAATTTTTTTTTAATTATTTAAACATTTTATGGAACATATTTGTAATGCTTTGTCTTTTACGCTATATCTGTTTCCTGTCGTGATTTGTTCTTTTGTATGCATATAACTTACATAAAACAATTTCAATGATTCACATCTACCAGGCGTGTCGTGACGGCTCACACATTTTTTAAATAAAACGCACATAATATAGAAAAGTTACAGATGCGTTCTGGAATTCGAACTCGTTTCCCCGAAAGTGAAGTCGAGCTTCTACCCACTGCGCTAACACCGCTTCACATATTTTAAGTAATCACTCATGTAATTACTCCTCCTCCTGTAATTACTGATCGAAACATAGCTATGCTGCTTGGCGGCAGAAAAAAGCACTACTTCTATTTCAAGAAATTCTACTACTATTAAAACTGTTCTACTACTAATTCAGCTTGAGCAGCCCCTCTCTCAAATCCAATAACAACTTAGATTTACGTTTTTCTGTCAACATTTCCCTTGCAATATTCATACGGAACCAATAAAATGCTTATAAAAATAACCAAGTCCTGTTTCTATCTTGATCTTTACAAATAAAAAAAAGTATTAAATTAAATAAATAAATATTAAATAAAAAAAGCGTCTGCATGAATTTAAAATAAATAACTAGCTCTTACGAAGCTCATATAATATATAATGACAATTTGTAAGACAGCATATAAAAATCCAAAAACATATTTGAATGTTTATTTATTATTATAGCCAAAAAAATTGTTAATATAATGCGTTACACCTAACAGGTTAGTCCACTATCATCTTAGACTGTACCATCACTTGACAGGTGAGACTGCAAGCAAAGGATAACTTGAAGACGAATAAAAAAACGTGTGTGTATTTATGTACACACGTTAGAAGTTATGCTTCTTTGGCAATTTAACAACATAAAAATCTTTTCTGACGCCTTATTCTACGTTTGTGGAGAAAACGACACTAACAATAAAAAAAAAGTATTTAATACATTGAAAGTTTCATTAAAACACATTATCTCATTATCGAACCACGAACTTTCATTGAACATTAAAATTTAAGATTATCGTACAATTGAATTTAATTCACCAGAATGAGCCCGCAGACTTTAAAGTGTAAATTGTCAAACCTTACAGCTAACTCCAAGATAACCGTTTTGTGACGGTGTGCGCGCGCACCGTAAAAAGTGAGCTGGCGATGACGATGTATTCCCCTCTCATTAGGTTTCGCAACTACCTTCATCCTGTTAAAATCGTGTGCGCGCATTTTGTTACATAGTATAATTTCACTCCCATGATTTTTCTAGCGCCGCTAAAGAAGTATAACTTCAAAAATTAGACACTCCACGTATAACAGTATTAGAATCGAGAAGCACTAAGTGTCCGCGGAATATCAACCATCTATGCGTCGATAAATTCGCAGGTAACTGATAGTTCAACATATAATGGTTGAAAGCTAAAATGAACTGGTTGTAGAGTATCAACGACCTTGCCAAGGTCCCAGAGAGTGTCATTAATTGCGGCTTAACAGCTTAGTGATACTGTAAAAAGAAATTTTAATATTCATACCTGATGGGGCGTTTCACCTCACAAGGCATAGGAATGGTAATTTATTTTATTAGTTTTATTTTAAGTAGGAGAGAAAGATCAATGATCTAAAGATGTGCTTGAACGTTTGCTTGGGAGTCATGTTCAAGCATGTTTTTGATGATAAAAAACTTATAGTTTTTAAAATATGTTTTTATTTTACTTTTTTGCTTTTTTTTCTTAATTGGAAAAGTAACAGTTGTAATTACTAAGTAGTTCAAAAATTAATTGACTTAAAACTAATAATAGGTTTCCACAGATAAGTTCTATATAAACAAGACAAAACAAGTTCTATATAAAAGCATATACTTAAGCCCACAGACATAATCCCATATAATCCTATATTAGTTATTTTGGACCTACCAATGCACAAGTTAAAGCAATGTGTTAAAACACATTTAACACAGATAAAAAAAAAAAAATCTAAACTGCAAATTGGATGGAAGAGAAACTGTCTAGTTTTTTGAAGGCTTCTTCCCGGTAGTCTGCCTTCTAAACCCGTGATAGCGAGTTACTATACCTAAATAGACCAGACAGTTTCAAAAGTACTTTTAGAGTAAGTCTAATTAAAATAGTTGAGTATTGAGTATCTAAATGTAAGACTTAGGCATCAAGCACAACATAAATACCTAAATAAATATAAATAAACAACGACAATACACAATACGACAATATGCCATGTAGCGCCAAAGTAAGCGTACCTTGTTTTATGGGTACTAAGATAGCTGATGAATATTTGTATAAATGTAATACGCATAAGTACTTATAATATAAACACAAACACACAGATACTGAAAAATGTTAATGTTCATCACATAAACATTTTCCAGTTGTGGGAATCGAACGCACGGCCTTGGTCTCAGAAAGCAGGGTTGATGCCCACTGCGCCAACCGGCTGTCGAACATGTTTGATTCAAAATCTACCAATAAGAACATAAAAGTTCTACCCAACCATAATCTGGATTTCAACAAGTTCTGTATATGCATATTACGATACAGAATATTAGGAATCATGTTTAATATGAAATGTGAAACACTAAACCTTAAACACAAATCAGCAAAGTCCTTTATGCAGGAAGACTTTGCTTATTTAGTCCTCGCCATTCCATCGACAGAAACTTTTTTTTTTTTTTGGCTCCTAACAAACATAAAACTGATACAGGTTTTATTTAATTATGTTGTTTAACTAATGACTAAAATTCCCCTATAACTTCCCTTGCCCTATTACAATCCCTTTCCTTAGGGCTTAGAGCATAACCGTCTGGACTCCTAAAGTGAGGAAACGAATATAAACATCACATGTAATTTTGTAAACTTACCTGAGTGTTACACCTCTGGTTTATAGTTTTCATTTTCGCAATAAACTTGGTTTACCACTTTGTGGCAATATTTTCATACGAGCCCATTTTTTTAACACAGAATTCTAATCTAGGGTTATCAACTCTCGTTTTTCACAAATTACGATTTCTTTAATGTTTTTCATTGCAAAATCTCCAGTCATTTTATTAATACGCTTTAACGAGCTTCTTAAAATTTATCCGGGCTTCATTTGTATCAATGAATGTATAATAAAAAGGTAAGTAGGTAGGTCGGTATACGATAAATAAAGTTATAAAATAAAATTTATTATTCGTAAATGGTTACCTTTAAAGTGCATTTGAATTTTTATCTTATTTCAATCACCAGAGAGTTAAGAAAAATGAAACATACTTTTATAACTTAGCCTTTTACATATTGCCGCATTGACAAAATGCTTCTAAAACAGCTGTTGAATATACAATTACATATTTATGTTCATTTTATAGAGGATTTTCCATTTTATGTAAGGTAATTTATAGAGTCACTGTGTCTGTTTATTTGTTTGCTTGTAACCAATGTTTGGCTCATTCACTGCACTTTGCCCTTTTAAGCGCAGAATATGTACCCTCGAGAAAACCGCAGACAAAGACGCAGGCAACAGCTAGTACTGAATTCGAAAATACATTGTTCTATTTTTGGCAACCCTAATTAGACCTAACGTCCATCAACATTGAGCCTTGCAATCCTTTGCTAGTTTGGAGGCTATACAATCAATTGGCACATTACAAGATGTTTGCTCAAGACAAATATTTATCCGGCAAACAAAAAAAACAGATCTTACTTTACAAAACGTGCGCAAATGTCATAAATATTCATTACACCAAGAAATAAACTCTAAATATAATAGTGACGAGTATTTTATTTTAATCGTTTGAATTTATTAACAAAGTGTTATGTTTAAATGTTATACCATAAATCGGTTGCCAAGTTAATCGATTTTATGACCGATAAATTTGAAAGGCACACAATGCTAATGGTTGTTGTAAAATTGAAAACACTTATGGTACCTTGTTATTTTTAATTTTTTATTCATTAGGCAACTAAAACACACAGTTGTTACCTACTCTAAATTGTTATAAAACATTAAAACGCGATGCTAAGTATGTTAAACGAAGTCTTGTCTCTTAAGTTAATTAGTATTTAAATATGTTTTCCTTATCAAGCAGGGTAACTAAGATTGAAAACATAAGGTCAATTTGTGACCTAATTGTAAAAGCGACACATTCTAATCAACGAAATAACATCCTTAAAAATACCAAGTTTTAAGGATTTTTTGTATCTAATATTCATATTTATATTATTTAACTTATTAATGTCTTCTGAATCTAATATTTTTGTTTTACGGAAATAGCAATATCAGACAGTTATCTTACCAAATTGTATGTTAAAACTTGTCGAGGATGAGAAGAGAGACAGGAAAGGTTTAAAATATTGTTTTTATACCTTCAGAATATACGGAGTTTATTTGCTCACTCTCAACGCTTTGTAAACTGTCATCTTCGACGTATTCCTGGACCTCAGGTGGGTCTGCCATTTCCGACATATCTTCCATTTCCAACTCCTCCGGTTCTGGAGCCTGCAGTTTTTTGGCCGATTCCCTTATCGTTCTTTCCTCGGTTTTCTTTGCCGGTAGAATGTCAAAGATGGAAGGGGCTCGGACATTGCCACTGGCCAGCCCCAATTTCTTCTGTATATATGCCTCCAGGATCTGCTGGGTAATTTTATTCTGCCTCGCCAGCTCTTGGGGGCCTGCGGGGAAATGAGAGTGACAGATAAAAATGACTGCGCGGAAAACCAATTGAGGAAAAGTTCGGAGGATAAATTTAAAAACAAATTTGACGTCATTTTTATCTGCTTCCCCATTTTCTCCGTATTTAGGGAGGGGTTAGAATTATTTTACATCTTTAAATATAAATAAAGCTCAGAGTTCATTTGTATTCATTAAGTAATTTCGTCTACTGTAGCCTCCGAACTTTGCACGAAATTTAATAACACGAGAGATGATAATAAAAAGCAAATGTGATTGAAAAGTAAAAAGAGATTCATTTTTAGAGTATCATTGAGATGTTCTACGGTACGCCTAAAATCAGGCGTATTATAAAGCAGGTTGAAAAATTATGAACATAAAGACTAAAATTAGAACTACTTGATAGACTTTTTTAAGTAAGCCTATTAAACCGTTTTTTAATCTATACGATTGTTATAAAGCTAAAGAGTTTGTTCGTAGGTTTAAACGCGGTTATCTTAGAAACTACCAGCTCGATTTCATAAATATTTTTCATTATTGCGTATATATCATCACGCTGCGATCCATTGTTCGTGAGGGTGTATCGAAGGTAAGGTACGTTTTATTACCATTTGTGCTGCATACTTCATTTGATGAAAAGTATCATCCCATGCTTAAAGATTTAGGTCTGCATCCAAACTTTTCAACCTACCAGCTTTCTTACATACCATCGCTTAAAGCAGTATTATTTTACTATTGTTCACGTTTATATTATTCCGAATTATAATCTTTATTTTTGTAATATATTTTATTTTAAAATAGTATATCTTTAAGCGAAGCAAACAGCGCTATAAAAGGGAAGGAATTACTAAGATATTGAATTATCCAGCGGGTTCTACATAACATCTTTATTACTTAATATCAAAAGGTTTTTACAATAACTGCTACGGTTGATGAGGTCCCAGTTTCATAACAGTGCCAAAATTGCTAGATATCAGTAAGTACCATCCCGAATATAGGAAGGTAGCATTGTTCACCCCTATCCTATAACTCGGAGAATGGCTGCACCCCATAGTGGAAAATTAATAAATAGATTGAGAATGACGAGCTATTCACTTACCTATAAATTAGTTAATTAGTTATCTACCTTCTCTACCTTCTCTACCTACCTATAAGTTATTAATGTTAGGATATTGACGCCGGACCGTTCAAGCATTTATATAAAAAAACGCCCTTGAACGGCCCACAGACAAAAAAATTGTAATGCCGGCACATGACTAACATCTGTACCAACCAGCAGGTATATTCAAACTTTCTAACAATATGCCACCATCGTAAATCGTTGTCATACTTAATCCTATCGCCCTAATAAGATTTTCTGGCCACAATACCATTGTTCGGGCTACCCGTAACAAGAACAATAGAAGTTTTATCAGATCGCTTGCATAATTGGTTGAATGTGAGGAAGCTTTTCGTACTTAATCACGGAGATGCGAGGAAGTGTGGGTACATGGCACAAATAACATTCAGACCTCGCATTGTCTGAAG
Organism: Pararge aegeria; assembly: GCF_905163445.1. Classification (NCBI taxonomy): domain Eukaryota; kingdom Metazoa; phylum Arthropoda; class Insecta; order Lepidoptera; family Nymphalidae; genus Pararge; species Pararge aegeria. The sequence goes on from NC_053195.1 coordinate 12,485,170, forward strand.
GCAATCCCTTGATAAGGTTCAAGGTCTATTTTGTAGTTATATCTGTTTCAAATGTCAGATTACAAGCATGGTAACAAATAGGTATAGTGGAAATAAGAGTACATTGACCATTTATTCTAATTACATGAGAATGGTGGGTTTTAGTTGCAGTTATTATTTACAATGAAATTCTTTTAATTAGATTTTAAATATTTGTGCCTTTTGGAGTAGAGACTTTGGGACCGGAGGCAAGAGCTCTTTTTAAAGAATTATCGAAAAGGGTTATCGAGTCTACCGGTGATCCTTGAGCGGGCAGTTACCTTGGCCAACGAATTAATTTGGCCATCCGAAGGGGCAATGCTGCCAGCATCTTAGGAACTGTGCCTCGTTGCGGTGGTTTCGAAGACGTTTTAGATTTTATTTAGTTTTAAATAGTTTATTTTAGGTTATATTTATAAAACAATTGTTTTAAAAAATATTCATAATCCTGTGATTTAAATATTTGCACGCCGAAATGGTATAATACATATTCTGAAGCTCTGTTTTATTAAGACCTATTTTGTACTCATATTCCAGCAAATAAAAACATTTTAAATTCTATTCAGTTGCTCGTGGCACTGTGGTCTTATGAGTGGATACCCGGGTTCGATACCCGACAGGAATAATTTAAGAATTTGTAATTTGAGAATTTTCCTTGGTACTGTCTGGTGGGAGGCTTCGCCTACGAATCGTTGCCCTACTGAAAAATATGTGCCACCAAGCTAATTAGCGTTCCGGAACGATGAAGTGTGGAAACCCGTTAGGAATAAGGGTTTAAGGAGGAACCCTTTTAGCCTAAGTTTTAAGTTTTACGAATATAGTTATCGCCATCATCTCACTACCATTTACACATTTTTGTATTAAATGTACCTATGCATCAAATATTCTATCTATGTGCCACTTGAATATATATATTTTTGACTTTTGACTTTGGCTTTATACTATTATACCATATCCCTTTGTTTTGTGTTTGTTGACGTGGTGGGACTTCAACAAACACAAAACAAAGGGTGTGCAGGGACTCCCCCCTCTCGAGGGGTAACTGCCATACCCCTAATAGGTTAGCCCACTACCATTGTAGACTGTATAATTTCAGCAAAAGGGTTATTCTTATACAGGCAGGGAGCTTACAAATACATTGTTTAATAAATCAACTTGTAAAGGAATAAAAAAAATCCAATATGGCATGTTAAGATACTACTAAAGTGTTGTCATCACATAGTCGCTCGATGTACTTTAATAAAAACGCACTGAATTTTACCAGTACACTGTAAAACACATTTTTTGGGAATTTACTCAAAAAGCTGCCAATAACGCAAAGCACAACAAGTTTGCAGTGAGAAGTTCAAATTAGCTAGTTCAGAAATTTACACACAGGTGTTAAAGAATTTAACAGATTAATAATGTAAGGAGCTCTTAACGTTACGAAAGCCTTAACTGCTCGTAATAACCAAAATACATTTTTAGTTGAATGCCTCAATCCATTCTTAAAACGTTTGATCTATTGTTAATCACATTAATAAAATACATAACGAATTGCAAGATTTCCATTACGAATGTCAAGATTTCCTCATAAAATATGTTCTGATTCGGCAATAAATAAAAATTACACAATGTTCATTTCGCTTTTGGAAGAAGATGCAAATGTAATAAGAATTTCGCGATTATCAAATAAGGATTCATTAATGTTCGTAACCTCATTGTTGGAAACCCTTAAAAGAATTATGAGTAGGGTTGCCATATGTAAATAAAGTAACAAGGTTAAATGCCGTTTCAAAATTTCGAACAGCTCAAGTAATTTTTCTCAGGTCAAATTGTCATTTAAAGTACGTTTTGTAGGAATCTAGCTATGGAAGTTCCTGTATTGTGCATTATGTCCAGTTTTGACAGTAGTAATAAATTAAATCAAGTAGTTTTAACAGCGGATTATGCGTAGTTTCATTTATTTGAAGACAAAGCTAAATCCATACACGATATATATTATGTTGTAAACGTAGGTAATACATTTGAAGGGCATAAGGTATTTAAGTGGTGATATACTAGTTGCTAGAGCTATGACCCCCCATTCGGGAGGACTGAGTTCAATGCAGTCACTCAACTCTTACTGTTCGTGCGTGTTATAATTCAAGCAATGAAAATATCACTAACGAGCATTAACATTGCAAAGCCCTGTGTTAGCCCAGTGGGTAGGACTCGAAGGGTAGGAGTCGGGACTTCGACTTCACTTTCGGGGGGCCAAGTTCGAATCCCAGCTTAATTTTCTAAGTTATGTGCGTTTTAAGCAATTAAAAAATCACTTGCTTTAATATGAAAGGAAAGGTTGAGGAATCCTGCCGGAGTTCTCCATAATATTCTCAAAGGCCAGCGAGGCCAGCGTGGTGGACTGCGGTCTAATTTCTTCTCATAATGAGGGGAGACACGTGCTCTGTAGTGGGCCGGTAATGGGTCGAAAATTATGATTATGATATCATTAAATAAGGTACCTATAATAAACAAGTAAAACTAGGGATAAAATAAGTTTTTTATCGTCCCATCCGTTAAGCGTTCTGTGGCGTCTTCATTGCAGAATGGCCATCAATTAGGATTACCAGAGATCAGTTTCATTTTTTTTTTTTTTAATATTTATAGACGAGCGCTTGACTGCAATCACACCTGATGGTAAGCGATGATGCAGTCTAAGGTGGAGCGCGCTTGCCTAGAAGATGCCTATTCACTCTTGATTTTTTTCATACCATAATGAAAAGAAGACAAGCCGTGACTAGTAAAGTTTATACAGTATTGTACGGTATTGTTATTCCTTTGGATTCCTCTACATAATACAATTTAACAAAACTGATGGTAGTTTTTTAAAGCCTTTAATGTAGATACCTAATCCGGATAAGTAAACGTTTGACAGGCGACAGCTAGTATATAAATTTATCAAACAATATCATTATCATCAATCCTGTAGCAATCTACGGTTGAACGGTTTGGTGATCGCAGTAGATGTTAGTAGAAGTAGCACAGAGAAAGATGCTGCCTGTTATTTATAATATTTATATTAAAGACCGATGGATCAAACAGGTGCCAAAAAGTTCCGCGTTAGTTAGTCTTATTCTTCATATCGACCCATTAACGGCCCAATATGGTCTCCTTCCACAATGAGAACGGTTAAGGCCGTAGTCCACGACGCTGGCCCGGTGCGGATTACATTGTGGAGAACTCTCAGGCGTGCAGGTTACCTAATGATGTTTTCCTTCACCGTGGAAGCAAGAGATACATAACTTAAAACAGTTGGAGGTGTGTGCTGGGATTCGAACTCGGCTTTATGAAAATGTTGCTGAAGTCTTAACTACTTGGTTTTCACCGTTTCCGTAATGATCATGAAATGTCTTCTTATTGAGCGTTAAGCTTGTCCATATTATAATGCTACATAATACAAATAAATGTCTTTTATAACGTATCTATCTGTCTTTTATTTGGTGCCAAAGTGCGAGATTTAAAACTAAATCGTTATCGAATAAACAAATCATGCTAAATTTATGTTAATAGAAATAACTAAAAAGTCTAAACAAGGAAATGACGATTGGTAATTTATATAACTACGGTATAATTTTTAAAAGCTATTTTGAGATGCCACATAAATGTACAAAATTTGATACGAGGTAAGTTTTTGAGACTGGTGACATAAATCTATAGATAGAAAAGAAAGTTGTGTTAGTTACACCATTTATAACTCAAGAACGGCTGGACAAATTTTTATGATATTTGATTTTTTGGATTTCTCTCAGACCGGAATAAGTATTAAAATATAACATTCATAAAAAAAAGATCCGCGGTACGAAGTTCGCCGGGCAGCTAATAAATAATAAATAAATAAATATACTACGACAATACACACATCGCCACCTAGCCCCAAAGTAAGCGTAGCTTGTGTTATGGGTACTAAGATAACTGATGAATATTTATTATGAATATAATATATTTAAATACTATTATATAGATAAACACCCAGACATTGAAAAACATTCATGCTCATCACACAAATATTGTCCAGTTGTGGGAATCGAACCCACGGTCTTGGACTCAGAAAGCAGGGTCGCTGCCCACTGCGCCAATCGGCCTTCTATATGGTAAGAATCTGAACTGTTGGCTGCTCGAATTATTTACAAGAGGGTAGTCGGTGATTTCTTGATGGGGATTTTTAATTAATATCGATGCAGGTTGGTATATAAAGCGGTATATCAGAAGAGAATCAAAACAACTATTAAAAATAATAGTTGTGTTAAAACACTTGTAATTTCGATAAGTGGTGACGATAATTTTAAAAATATATATATTTCGCTCTGAGCTTATAATCATTACCAAAAAATATACATCGTTAAATATAAGTTCGAAAAATTGTATACTTAAATGAATTTCATAGATCAAATCTACATTGACCCGTCAAGGAATCGTCCGATAGTATTTATGTGATATATCTTGCCGATTTTGACACGGTGATACATGTTAAGTATTATTTATGATATTGACCTTTTAAAAAATATGCATGCATTTATTAATTGAAACATTAACTGTATCGCGGTCAAAGGTTAATTGCGTCTAATTGAAATAGTAGTCCAATTATTATTAATAATTTAGGTGTCACAAATTCATAAACTTAAGAGCGTGAGCGTAAGCGTGTATGTTAATAATGTTCCATGCCTTATAGTAAAAAAACTCTTCAGATCGTAGATTGCGACATTACTTATTTCATGACAATTAAGCTTAATTTGATATAGACCGCGAAAAGCAGGATGCTGTATGGTGTTATTTATAGTTTCTTCAATCCTTATACTCCACACCAAACAGATCTTCGGCAATGTACCCTCTACGTACCGGAGCATCCTCAGGAGATGTTGACTTTACAATAAATAATTGTTAAGTGAAAATTATTAAATGATAATAATAATTGTCAGTTTTTTTTTTGCTTTGTAAGCAAACAAAATATTGAGTAATGTTAACATATAAGACTAAAATACTTAAAATATTCGTTAAAGGACATTTTAATTTTTTTTTCATTAAGTCAGAAATATGGTTAAGAATAACTGTTTTTCTTCGCGGGGAAAAGTAACATTTAATATAACTAGTTTAACTTCGGTTAGCCTGAATTCGCAGCACTGAGCGCCTTAAGTACCGCCTAACTAAATTATCCAAATCTTCTATATGTCAAAAGTTGAAATTAAGCACATATCTCTATAGAGTAAGGTTACCCATAAAATATACATAATACCGTAAATTAACAAACTGGATTTAAAGGGGTCAAAGAACTCAGAATTGAAACGTAATCTTCCTTCTTTTACAGCTAGATATAAACGTATCTCAGATAGGGAAATTCGAGAGAAATCCATCGGTTCTAAGGAACTCGAATACATAAGGTAATGCACATTTTCCCACGGTCTGCAATTAATACTTTGTGGATAAGAGCATATAGGTAACCAAGATAAATTGCGGAGATTATCTCACTCACCACGGATCACGAGTTTCAGGGTTACATTCCTAAGTTGAGCCAAAATTGAGAGATATTAGGTTTTTCAAGAACTTTAAGGGTCACTATCTATTTCGTTACTTCTCCGGGAACGTGGAATAAATACTATGTTTAATCTATCTTCTATATATATAAAAGAGAAAGTTCGAAAGGCTCCAAAACGGCTGGACCGATTTCAATGAAAATTTCAGGGAATCTCCGGATTGACCTGGCGAGTAATCCTGTAAAGTTTGGTGACGATCGGAGCACTCCTATTTTTGAATTGTCAAACTGTCTACTATGATGATATTCTATTGATGGGTGTACATGGGTGTAGATAATGATCTTCACCCGCTCGAGAAGAGAATAGAAGAGAATGAAAACGGATAGAAATATATAATTTAATATAGTATGCTCTGGATTTACCAGTTAGTTGTAGTGTCATAAAAAAATAATAATAGGCTCTTAAGTGTTGCCACTTCGAGAGCACAGCAAAGATTTTAACAGGTTGCTAGCTAAATTTATCTAACCCAGATTTAAGAGGCTACCAGTTTGGATGCGGTGTGATTAAGATCAGACCTTCGCAACCAGTTAATAATGGAGCAATAACCAACAACTGTTAAAATGGCATTGTTCCTTGAGTAGTTGTAGTGAGTTTTAGCTTCGACGATCCCCGCTAGCGCAGTGGTGAATGATGTGTCTACAAGTGCGAGGTCGCGAGTTCTGTGACCAGGAGTGGGACGTTAACAGGCTTATGATGGTTTTCAACTTATATATATATAAAAGAGAAGGTGTGTGGGTATGTTCCGTATAGGCTCCGAAACGGCCGGACCGATTTCAATGAAACTTTCAGGGAATCTCCGGATTGACCTGGCGAGTAATCCTGTAAAGTTTGGTGACGATCGGAGCACTCTTATTTTTGAACTGTCAAACTGTTAAATACAGCTTTTATTTACTATGATGATATTCTATTGTTGGGTGTACATGGGTGTAGATAATCTTCACCCGCTCGAGAAGAGAATAGAAGAGAATGAATACGGAGAGAAAGAAATGATTTAATATATTATGAGACTTAAATTAAAAATTTAATGATGTAAGTTTATTGTTTAAATAAAATAAAGCAAAATCTAGCCCGGCGAAGCGGGCTGGGCTAGTTATAATATAAGTAGTAACATTAAAGTTAACACTAATTTTCTTTGGCTGTGGCTAGTTACCATAAAAGACGTGCCTCCGAGCGATTTAGCGTTCCGGTACGATGTCGCATAGAAACCGAATAGCGGTCTAGGTTTAATATAAATGCCGTAACCCAGGTTAGCCTACTACCATTTTAAACGTTACGCTTGGCGAATATTATGCCTGAAAAGCTATGATGAGGTCTTAATGTACTCGCAGAAGAATAAACAAAAATGGTCGCCGGTTCTGTGGTGATGATGATTCTTGATGATGATCATAGCAGAATATAAGACATTTTATTAAGTGAAAATATTTAGAGATTTTTTATACTATATCATTGCAGGACTTTGTATTGTATATGTATCTTAATATATATAAATCTCCTGTCACGATGTTTGTCCGCGATGGACTCCTAAACAACTTAACCGATTTTAAATTAAATTGACACACCGTGAGCAGTCTGGTCCAACTTAAGAGATAGGATAGCTTAGATCTTTAATTATAGTCGCAATTTTATTTTATTGCAAATTATTTGTCTATAATTAATTGACAGTCACATGTTATATACATACTACTATACTCATTTAAGGCTTAGCGATACTGAATACTTTAAAAACAATATCAAACGCAGACGAAGTCGCGGGCAACAGCTAGTATATTATAAGGAGCAGTGACAGCGGTTGGACCTCGGCTACACTTTCGGGCTGGCCTATTTCGAATCCCAGAACGCAACTCTAACCTAAGTTATGTGCGTTTTAAGCGATTAAAATATCAATTGGTTCAATGGTCAAGAAAACATCGTAAGGAGACCTGCATGCCTGAGAGTTCTCCATAATGTTCTCAAAGGTGTGTGGAGTCCACGAATTCACACAATGCCAGCGCGGTGGACTACGGCATAAACCCTTTTCATTGCGGGCGGAAACCTGTGCCCTGTAGTTGACTGGTAATGGGTTTATATAATGATGATTCTTATAAATATCAGTTATTTCTTCAAATGCGTACCCAATCCTTTAGCCGTTAAATTTTTCTCTCAGTCAATTGCGACTATAACGTTGAAATGTAACATTTTTTTTGTTTGTTCAGTTTAAAAGTAGATGACCTCTAATATCTACATGTAGTTTAGCTCTTATAACAACATGCAAGAACTTGCAGTGTGGAAACGCAGCTTTACAATAAGATTTCGGTACAAAGCTATGTCAATTATATTATTATAGTAAGTGTATTTAATACTAGCTGTTGCCCGCGACTTTGTCTGCGTTTGATTTTGTTTTTTGATGTGGCATTAAATTTAGTTGTAGATCTAAAAAAAATTAAAGTATGTAGTATCGCTAAGCCTTAAATGAGGGGTTTGCTGCTGTCCGCTGAGGAGTTCTGTCCTCTATCTCCAACCACAGTTTGTGCAAAATTAAACACATATTATAACCTCTATAGTACAAAAATAATTATTTAAATCGGTTATAATTTTAAGTTTCTTGATAAGTATTAGTGTGTAATTGTTCGTAAGTATGTATATAATAATAATACACCCCACCAATCGGTTTCCCTTGGTTTTCCTAATCCTAAGGTTGCCTGGAAGAGATCGCTACTAAGCGATAAGGCCGCCCTTTGTATCCTACTTTTTAAGTTTATTTTTGTTGTGTGCATTGTTTTTTTTTTTACTATTTGTAGTTTACAAATAAAGTGTATAAATAAATAAAATAAATAAAATAAATAAAATAAATAAATAAATAAAATAATTTGTCGGAGTTATGGTGTAAAATCGTCAAACACTCACTTCCTCCCGAAGGAACCGAGCTTAATGTCGGGATAAAAAGTATCCTATATTACTTCTAACACTTCCAAGAATATGTGTACAAAGTTTCATGATGATCGGTTAAGTAGTTTTTGCGTGAAAGTGTAACAAACAAACTTACATTCACATTTATAATATTAGTAGGATATGCTTTTAATAGGATAAGAGTAAATTTATATAGCACATTTGAAAGCTTCTGGAAGAAATCTCTTTTCGGGTATGTTTGCCTGGTGCACGTCATGTCCTTTTTCATGTTTGGATAGAAGCAGACGTTACTTTGCGGAATTCCATGAAAATTAAGCTTTATTTGCTATACTCCCCGAAAAGAATTAATCTGTCTGTGTCATGTTAATTTTATTCAATGGTACTAAATAAATTAATAACAGTAAGGTGATAGCGATACGGCCTCCCACTATCTCTATATACGTGTGTAATTGAATCAGTGAAACTTGTGACTGTGATTTATAGACGTTGCCATTACATCGTCGAGAGCTTACGATCCCAATCATCACGTTCTCGAAAACGATAAATGTTCATTTTATACTTTATCCACATTCAAATATGGTTTAAATTCATTTAACTTAACGTATTAAGTCTACTTACAGCCTATTGTTCTATATTAAGGCTTAATACGCATGAAGTAGGTCAAGTGCAAATGTATAATTGAAATTGTTATAATCAAAATTGTGAATTGCTCAATTTGACGAGCATTAATATTGTAAAGAGATTAATATTGTAAGACTCTTGAGCGCAGTTTGGTCTTGACTTTGACCGTAAAATGAGGTATGCTATGGAAACAATACTAGTTTTTGAGTAAATCATTGCCAGCTTTTACTGAAAAAATACAAAATAAAATCAAGTGACTTCTGTCACTTTATTAGGTACGAGTAGCGTAGCGTAGGTTATATGCACGTGTCGTTCTTTTATCTTCAATAGGGTTGTTTTAAGTAGACACTGAGAATTAATTTGTAATGAAAAATAAATATGCTTTTTTTGATATAGTATTTCTACAGGGTTTCCTTATGAAATATATATAAGTATACACCCTTCAACAGTATTTCATGATTCCGTTACACGTTGTATAGTTACAGTCGAAATAAATGGATTTAGTCCGATGGATAATAATAAAAATAAAATAAAAATAAAAAAATAAAAATAAAAAAGCCTTTTAATTCTTGCTTACAACATACTGATAACATCAACAATACAAAATAAACAGAAAAAAAAAAAAAAAAAATAACAAGTGATTCAATTAATAATTGTTATCTGGTGTTATATAACTTCTAGCAGGAACCCCTCTCATGCGAGGGTAAGTCCGATGGATATAAAATACTTATTGATAACATAACTTTAATATTTAACGTTGATCAATGATATCATGTTTAAATCATAATACATAAATTGGAAAAATATTCAGAATTAATATGTGATTCGATTCGGTACGGAAAGATTTGAATAAAATTATGTAAAACTTAATGAATTTTACGTGAACATAAAAATTTTTGATCTCTATTTGCATATAAAAAGACCGCATGTTATAAATTATAAATTAGTTATATTTACTTGTTAATTTGACTAAATCTTAATGAGTTTTATATAAGGTGTTAATGCATTTGACTATAATTAGTTTATATATACATAAATTTTTCTCATTGATATACTGACAAAAACTATGTTACTTGTAAATCTACTTAATCGAAACTATGCCATCTTATTGTTTGTTTGTTTGTTAATAACACATGTTTAGCATAACCAGCACCCGAAACTTCACAAACCTTGGCGTATATACGCTTTTATAGTCAATGCAGGGCATCACACCTAAATATTTTGCACAGACACAACTTGCATTTTGAATAGAATACTTTTACTCCGGTTTTTGTTTAAATTCCACTTCATATTATTCCTTGATTGCAATCACTCGTAAGTGATGATGCGGTCTAACATGGTAGTGGGCTAACCTGTCAGGGGTATGGCTGTATGGCATTTAGGTATATCTAAGTTGATGGCGTGCACCGGGTTTCTTACCAGGGTAGTCATACGGCAGTGAGAAGCATAAATTTGCAAAAAACCTTACTCCTATAAGAGTTATATATAACAATTTTAGTGTAGGCAGTGCAAATTCTAATTAAAAAATGTTTTATTAATGTATACCTTGCAAGTAACCAGGCAAGTGCCTGTGGTAAGGTATACAGGCATGTTGCCTGCCTGGCGTTCTTTAATAGGATATACTTTATATCCTATTAAAGACCGCCAGGCAGGCAACATTACGTCGGTGCTGTAAGCAAACAAGGCAATTCCTAAATTGCCCTTGGTGGGGATCGAATTCGGGATCTCCCACTCCCACATAAGACCACAACGCCTACCACTGCGCCAGGTAGGTTATGTACGGTAGTTATAATAGAAAGCTCTTCCTCCGAGCTCGGGGACCTAATTGAAACATTTTATTTTTTCAATTTTTGGATGGACACTTGCCGATAACCACCTGAGGGGTTGCTACGGCGTCACCGCGGGAGTGGGGCGAGCGCGAAAGCTCGCCATGAAAAGAGCCCCAGGGCTCGACGACATCGGGGGGAATCTTTTGGAAGTTGTATATATGGTCCATTTTGGTGAACACTTCGTTAGCGCGATGCAAGATATTTGTGGCGCCATCTAGTTTGGTAATTTGGAGACCACTACAGTGCCAAAAGGTATAGTATACTGGATTAAGTGCCTACTTACGTAGATAATCCGTGGTTTCGGGCTCCATTGAACTCCTAAGACGCACAAATTCGATGAATGTAAATTAACTCTACGCCTTTAGTACTAGAGGCCTCTTATTACGAGCTATCTTTATTAAAAGATACCGGGTCACATTCCAAGACTCTACATTTCTAAGAATTCTTTTATAAATTCGCTTAGGATGAAGGGTTTTTAATAAAGTTAGATATTTAAAAAAAATATAGACTGCCAAATGGATTCTTGTGTATTGTTAATATATATACTACTAAAGCTATGTTTTAAAGCTTAAGGCTCCCTTACGTAATTTATGGACGAGTTGATGCTTTGAATTGGAATACAATATAAATAAATAAATAAATATACTACGACAATACACACATCGCCACCTAGCCCCAAAGTAAGCGTAGCTTGTGTTATGGGTACTAAAGATGACTGATAAATATTTTTGTGAATTATATATACATAAATACTTAGAAAATACATATAAACACCCAGACACTGAAAAACACCACCACTTATGCTCATCACACAAACATTTTCCAGTTGTGGGAATCTAACCTACGGCCTTGGACTCAGAAAGCAGGGTCGCTGCCCACTGATAATATAATATATTGAGTTAGTATGTTTTTGGGCCTCTAAAGATTTATCAAGAAATCGAATGATTGGGAATTATTTTAACCTGTACAGTTTTTTTCAAAAAGCGTTACTTCCGAGTACCATAAATGATTCTGAATTTCGAGATGTATTTTTTCGGTCATGGCTAGTTGTCACGCTATCGACAAAGACGTGCCGCTAAGCTTCTTTAAAGCGTCGTAATGTATGATGTCACTTATAAATCGATTAGGGTAGATAGGTTTAAATACCTGCTTAAGGGATACCTTAGTGTTAAATGCTATGCCTATGATTTTAGCCTACGTCATCATTTACCAGCGGGTGCTCTTAGTGGAATAAATAAAGAAAATAATGTTCATTTTTAAAGCACAATAACTTGCTTTTTAAGTTCACGGAGTTGTTAACAATTGTGTGCTATTTTAGATTTCGTTTGTTTTAATAAAGGCCTACCCTCTAAAATTCTGAGAATGGGCTTGGACGCTGCGGTTTGTCGTGTCTTTGATAATAACTAGGACCGAAGCAACGGCTTTACGTGCTATCGGAGGCACGGGACATCGCCAGTTTTCCTTACCCCAATCCCCAGTTACCTTACTCGGGCTAATACTGCGAATTTATTAACAGAAAACCCCGATAAGTACTCAAAAATTTTTGTCCGATGCGACGCGACCCGGGACTCTAACCTGGGATCTCGTGATTCGTAGTTGAAAATGCGAACCACTAGGCCAACAAAGCACAAAACGATATTGAATAAAGCTATACTTTCAAATTATACTTACGTGTTTGACGTTATTAAAATCTGCCGGTAGTAGTATTAATATGCAAAATTAAACAAACATTGCTACCTTACAAATCTTATTAATATCTAAGACCAGTTACAATGCCCACAAGCGACAGATAAATTAAAAAAAAATAAAGTAGTAATGAGTCTATAAATTTCTAAAGATAGACAAATGAAAGTTAGAATCTAAAATGTAAATTTTTGATGTTGGAAAAGAGCAACTAAAGAGTTTCTTGCCGGCTTCTTCTCGGTAGAATTTGCCTTGCGAACCTTTGGTAGAGTCACTACAAACATAGAGACTTGACGTTCAAAAATCCTTTAAATTAATGAATTTTTGATTTGATTTTTTTAATCATATTTATAATCTGTTTGCTTACAGTGAAGGGAATAACATGAGTAAACAATAACTATTTCATCCATCATGCCTTTTGGCAATGGTCAAAATACCCATAGAGCCTCATGTTTCATCGACTCACTGTTAATTTATAGGTATAATCTTAATAACTTAATCTTATCTTAATCTTAATGTATTTTTATTATCTATTCTAATTTATACTAGTCTACAAGTTTAGCAGTAGCCTTTAGTTTAGCAGGGGACTGTTATAGGCTATTGTTAAATAAAAAATCTTAAATTAGACTTGACAATGGTTGCAAGGTTGTCTTTTTAAACTAAAAATAACAACGAAATATTGGAAATCAATTCAATAACGCAGTTTATTGTTTAATTTTATCGATATTTTATTCAGCATTATCATTATTCACAAATACCTAGCTGAATCTTTGACTGTTGATGGAATTCAATCATAAATAAAATCCAAATCCAAAACTTCTAAATATTGCCACGAATTTTAATAAATCAGCTAAAGTATTAAATAGCAAACAACTGATTACGAATCAACAACGCATTGCCTAATTTTAGCTTAATTTTATTCATATTAAATGTTTATTTATTGTCGCAAATATCGAACTGCGTATAAAAATGTTGATTAGATTTTGGCGCTAAAATTTGTAACTATTGACTTAAATTGCAATGAATCAATCAAAAAATATATCAAAATAGCTAACGATGCATTGCTTAGCTTTATTTATATTTTATTTATAACCTTTTTAGGAATAAGTATTAGTAATAGTATAACTGAGTAAAAAGATGTTGTATAGAAGCAGGCGTTACTTTTCTAAATTCCATGATATACAATTTATTTTAAGCTTAATTTGCTATTCTCCGCTATAAGCAAGGAGAATCTGTACGGTGTTATTTATATTTTTATCTGTAGTATAGTTTTTTTTATTTTGGCAAAACCACCATTACATAAAAGTAACTTAATGCATATAATAACAATCTTTTAACATAGACTACGAAAAATTACAGTTAATTTACAATAGTAGATATTTAAAAAGCATTGACCAGAGCAGTAAGGCAATAAGTGGTGGGAAGAAAGTATAGATACAAATAAAATTAACAGTGGCGTGCACAGGGTTTTCGACCAGGGTATGCATAAAGCAGGTAGATGGTATTAAATGGAAAAAATTCCCCTCCAATACAAGTTATATAAAATAATTTGGGTATGCAGTACTTTTCTGCATGTAAGAAGTGCACGCCGCTGAAAATTAAAAACAGCAAGCAAGAAAAAGGTATAATTAAAGATACATCAAAAGTATTAAAGCACATCGAAAGTATTTTTTTAAAGTGCCAGTTTTAATTTTCTTTAAGGAGCTAAAAACTCTTCTACTTTTCGCGGAGTATAGCAAATTAAGCTTAGTGTTCATTGTCTAAAAGATGTTGATTAGATTACAGCCATCGATAGGAGTAGTTGTTTTCAGCGCTAAAATTAATAACTCTTGACGTAAATTGTCAACCTCAAATAAATCAGGCTCGATATTAAATGTCAATGATATTGGAATAACGGATGAAGATGCTTCGGATGGGTAATAGGTTTGATGTAATTGATGTTGGCGCTTCATTTAAATTGGATGAGGTGAACTAGTAACCTTTATCCGGCTAATTTGATATATCAAGAGAGCCGTATGACCCCGCTATATATAAATTAATTTAATTTATTGGAATTTTTGCATGCTTATTAATCTTTTAAGCTACAAAGCGATAAGGCCGCCAAATTTTACCTTCTACCTTACTATATTGTATTTGTATTTCTGTGTATTTTCTCTTTCTTATTGATTTTGATCTGTTACAGCCGCTACGAGATGTGTGCCCTAAGTTTTATTTAAATATCAATCATCACAAGCAATCCATGCATCACTTGCAATCCGCCACAAGCGATAGATTGCACGTACACATCCACAATGACATTGCATCATTGTGTATGTTATTCTTTAGCAATCAGTCGCTTGTCGTCACAAGTGACGGATTATCCATATGTTTGGGGGTGATATCCATATGATTATCTCATAATTAGAAGGGGTTACGGCCGCAGTCCACCTCGTTGGCCCAGTGCAGATTGGTGGACTTCACACGCTTTTGAGAACATTATAGAACTCTCAGGCCTGCAGGTTTGCTCACGAAGTGTGGATGAATGAGTGTTTTGTATGTCATATATTCTGTGGCTATAGATATATATTCCGCAAAAAGGGGGGACAGAAACAACTTGCAGTTAAAGAATTGAAAGGGTGACGCTGATCTAGAAAGGAGGGGTCCCCCCCTCCTTGCAGTTTGTAGGTTAACGACTGGGAGGGCTAACTTTGCTTATGCTGTGCAATTGTTTGATGAACTATTCCAACCGGGTCACGCTACGTTACAATTCACCTATCGTCATTCCTAACGCAAAAGTTAGTGCTGTGGTTGTAAGTGGGAGCTTCCCGGTTCGATCCCAGGTATAGGCAATGTGAAAATATATATTTCTGAATTTTCTCTTAACTGGTCTGGGACGCTTCAACCATAGCTAGTTACCACCCTACCGACAAAGACGTGCCGCAATATAAATATTATTAAACAGTTTTTATAGATCATTTTAAAATTAATTATTTTTTTATTGTACAGATAGTTACATATATCTTACATAAAACATAAAAACGTAATAGTAAACTTTACATATAGATAAACCTACTTAAATATTTTTAACCCAATTCACACTATGTACAGAAGATGTGCTGATGATGAAGTTATTGTGTAGAGTACAGAGTCAGTCTTTTATCAATACCCATCACAAAAATCATAATAAACACAATATTTTAATATTTAATAACACTTTTAACACAACAAAGTTGTTCATATACACTGAGTTAGTTTATACTCGTAGGTTAATAATTAAATATGTTTATATGTTTTACTAAATATCGTTAATATCGTTAGACAATATAATAATAATAATATCATGAACTAAAATCTCATTCGATCAAGATTTATGTATTTAAATACAAACAAGTTGTTTCTATTAACTTAACCAGTTTACTTATGCGCTAAATGTTGTATACATATTATGTTACCAATGAACATATTAAAATTTTCCTAATTTCGCAATAATAAAACATTGGAATTAAATGATAAAAACTTGCTAATTACAAAATGTTTATGTATTTAAGATTTTTTTCTTTTGCCATTAGTGCTTGCTTCGAATTTGGGAATTTCCTGCCACGTCGGTTCAGTGGACACGCGTTCATCCTATTGTAACAGACTACGGTGGTGTTTGTATACTCATGGGTGACATACGTTGATATGATAACAAAAAAAATGCAAATGGGTTAGAAAGTAGATTTATTATTTCAACTCATTCGCTATTTCATCTTATCTATGTAATATCCACTTCATGACGTAGATATACCTAGCGATAGTGGGATTTTGTTACAATGGTACCATACTACCCTCATATTTTGATATACTTCTAACGGATAGCTGCATATGAATTAATTATCTTGGCATACTGAATTAAGTTTTTTCTTTTGTGTAGCACGCTCTGACTTGCAATGTCAGCAAACCTTATCATGTAATAGCTTTAAGTTTTCATGTAAGTGTATATTGTTCTTATGTAAACAATAAATTTCTTAAACCGTAACTCAAACGATTTTTGAAAACGAATGAACGAAACGAACAGGTGTATCTGATGATGACCGGGTATCCATATATCACGCTATCCGAGATATGGAGTTGGGTTACGCAAAAGGTAAAGATGGGCTAATTATACCATCATCGTATATAGCCTATAGTAGCTATAGTAGTCCACTGCTGGGCTAAAGTTCTCCCAAACGGGTTTGCCGGTAATCACCACGTTGGGCAGATGGGTTGATGATCGTCAGTGGCGTGCACTGGGTTTCTTACCAGGGTATACATACAGCAGGAAAACTGCATAAAGCGGCAAAAATCCTCCTCTTTTACGAGTTATATATAACATTTTGGGTAAGCATTGCTTCTGTGCATGTATGAAGTGCACGCCACTGATGATCATAGTAGATGGTAGCACGCTGACGCTGCTGTCCGTCCTCCGTTATATCCCCTTAGTCGCCCCGTACGACCCCGCGGCAAGAGAAGGCGTGGTGACATTATTGTTGTATTCAAAGTCAAAGTCAAAGTCAAATATTCCTTTATTCAAATAGGCACATAGATTGTACTTATGATGCGTACATTACATGTAAAATATGACATAGTAGGGATAACTAAATTCGTCAACTTAAAACCAAAGCTACGACGGTTCTAAACGCGCCCTGGTCTAAGAAGAAGCCCTCAACAAACTTAGCCGGTTGTTATTTTTTTGTTATCACCATCTCACATTGACATTATTATATATTCTGATCTGCTGTCACCGCATGGTATACCACACCGTCGCTACACCACACTCCACAAAATATCTACCACCATTCAATCCCACTGTACCTTAAAAAGTAGGTATTTCACTTTTTTCATTTGGCTAATAGCTTGACAATCCATTTTATGCCAATCCTATTTCAGCGATATCAGGCACTGACAATAATGCCAAGAGTTTCCACAAGTGCTGGCTCACATCCAACTTTCCACAATACTAATTTATGTACGGATTGATGAAATGAATTACTCCGCTGTTAAAATTGGATTTTTATGAATGGAAATTATTATTTTTTGTCAATTTAATTGCCAGACAAAATACCCCAATGGTTGTTCGACAAGTATCTTAATAAGGTTAAATGTTTGATTCAGCGTATATCTTGGAAAACGTAAAAGCATTTCCCCGTAAAATAATTATTCACGGGGAAAAAAATTCTTATATGAAATAAATGATTGGGTTTTTTATATAGACACTAGAAATACTGCATCGTCCACATCATATCAATTTATTACCGACCCACTACAGAGCACGGGTCTCTTCCTACAATGAGAAGAGGTTAAGGCCGTAGTCCACCAGGCTGTCCACCCTGTGTGGATTAGTGGACTCCACACTTATTTGAGAGCACTCAGGCATGCAGGTTTCCTGTGATATTTTAATTACTTAAAACGCACATAGCTTCGAAAAGTTGGAGGTGCTTGCTGGGATTCAAACTCGGCCCCCCGAAAGTGCTGTCGAGCTCCTACCCAATCTCACCGCTTCGCCGCTTCAGAAATACTGCGTTTGGTGGTAATCATCACTGGTGGTACGTAATCATACAGCCTTAGGCAATAATATGTGAGAGTTTCAATTCCGCTTGCAACGCCTGCGGCAGTCCGGCTAGATTTTGCATGCGCGCCGGTACACTCCATATTCTTTTTCACTCTTTGGGAATTAAAAATAAACTAAGTAACAAATACACAGAATTAAAATGTAAAATGTAATTTCATTATCATCGCATCAACCCATTGCCGGCCCACTACAAAGCACGGGTCTCCTCCCACAATGCGAAGTGGTTAAGGCCTAGTCCACCACGCTGGCCTCGTGCGGATTGGTAGACTTTCTTTTTTTCTCTCTCAATTCTCAGGCATGCAGGTTACCTCACGATGTTTTCCTTCACCGTTGAAGCGAGTGATATTTTAATTACTATAACGCACGTAAATTAGAAAAGTTAGGGGTGCATGCTGGGATTCGAACTCGGCCCTCCGAAAAGGAAGTCGAGCTCCTGGCCAATGCGCTATCACCACTTCATTCTGTATTTCGAAAAAGCTGAACTGTAATTTTAGCTTTGTGTAAATACAGAGAATTTTCGTTGGGCTAAGAGAGTAACAGTGCAGGCCATTTCCGGTCACCCCAATTTCGCCGATAGGGGGCGCAGATAAAAGGAGTGCTATGCCTATTCCTGACTCCACTGGCTTTCGTCCAACTTTGAATTTTGCAATGCACAATCACACGGCGTTTGCATTTTCAGAAGCTTAGAGCAATAAATCTTTTGATGGAAGTGCGAAAACCGAATATTAAGTTTTGCCACAGACTATTAATAATAATTTTAACTATTAGATAACATTAGATTAGATTAGATTACTGTGATAGCCATTATTACCATTAGGTAACGGCTTCGGTTTGACTTTCGGGGGGTCGAGTTCGAATCCCAGCATGCACCTCTGCCTTTTTTAATGTTTATGCGTTATAAGCTATTAAAATATCACTAGCTTCAACGGTATAAGAAAACACCGTGAAGAAACCTTCATGCCTAAGAGTTCTCAATAATGCGCTCAAAGGTATATGGAGTCCACCAATCCGTACTGGGTCAGTGTGGTGGACTACGGCCGTAAACGTTTAGGCCGTTCTCTTCTCTTTAGTGGACCGCTACATAATCATATGACGATGGCAAAAGTGAGACGTTTTTTTCATCCAATCGTACATACGTAACTCATGCAGGTACATTTGATTTTCAGGCGATGTAATACTCAGCGAGGAATTAGGGCGTGTAACAGACCCTCAGTACGAGGTTTTTTAAGCAAGACATTGTAGAGTCGGGTACCTACTGAATTTCTGTTCGTTAGTCTCACAAAATCACGAGAACTGCTGGAGCAATTTTAGGCTAATTTAGGCTTGAAATATTTGTATTTATAATCAACCATAAGTTGACTACTTGACTGCAATCTCGTCTGTTAAAACGCTTAGCGGCACGTCTTAGCCGGTAGGATGGTAATTAGCCACTTCCAAAGCCTCCTACCAGACCAGATCAGAGCAAATTCAGAAATTTAAGCACCCAAATTGGTCTTTCCTGGGTTTGAATCTGGGACCTCCCACTCGTTCTCGTAATTCGAAAACTGTAGACACTGGCGAGGTTGGAACTCTCGTTCTAAGGGTACAAGTAGAACGGCACGTGATCGTGCATCCCCGACATAATCTATGCACAATTTAGTATTGTTCAAACTTGGACGGCCGCCAGTATCTAAGGCGCGGTTTATACAGAGGTGGCAAGAAGCAGAGACGTGGTGTGGCAAATGTTCTCTCCATAAATTTTTATGAGGTTACGTTTAAAATAGGGTCACGTCGACAAAGTTTATGGCGGATAGGTGACCACGTCGAGTCTTCGCCACTTTATATACACCGCACCTAACAGTTCAGAGACTGGTTAGAAGTTTTCATGTAAGATACTAGATTCATCATCCGCGGCCCATTAACTTCCCACTGCTGAGCACGGGCCCCCTTTCTCACAGGACACGCTGCTTCTGAGATTAAGAAATATTAAATGTTTTAAATGGCTTTTTCCCAAATAATTCGTATTCGGAATCGATCTTCAAAAGCATTCGAGAATGAGTCAAAGTCAAATATTTCTAAGTCATAAATAGGCTCATAGATGGCAATTTTGATGCGTACATTACATTCAAAATATGACATAGAAGTTATTTGATAGCAATAACTAAAGCTAAGAGGGTTCCAAACGCGCCCTGGTCTAAGAAGAAGCCCACAACAAATTTTGCCGGTTGTTTTTTTTTTGTTATCACCATCTCACAATGTCATTTAAAACTATTAAAGAAGCAAACTTTTTAGAGAAACAATTTCCGTTAAATGATTTACTTGAGTTGAGAGAGAGAGTTGAGAATTATGAGTTAGGAATGAATACATTTTTTGGACCTACTGAACAAAAATGTTATTTATGTAAATAATATGTTAACTTCATTCTACACTCATTCTCGAATACTTAATTCAATTTCTCAATTTTTTCTCATCTTTCATATATTCCAAACATACACATAAACAACTTATAAACTAAATTAAGATGCAACGTCGACGTCGATAGAGTTTTCTTCTAGGCATTCAATTTTATTATTGTTTGATTTGTAGGTATAAAATTACTTCAAAATGAAATTAAAGCGTTTTTCGTCCTGAAAACGCGTATTTGGATTGAGAATTATATTATTTATATTTATGACTGCTGAAGTTACATTGTAAATAGAATTTACACAATAAAACGTGGCTAGTTACAATAAAATAATAATAGTTTTCTTAGTTGCCACTTAAAAATAATAGAACAACAGAAAAGATTAATATAATAGAAATATTACAAAATTGACCTAAATAGATTATACATTTTAAATTCGTTATAAATAACAGTGTCGATATTTGAAATGTTTGACCCTGAAACGGTATATATATGGATAACACCTAATATAATTTAATATTTATGTATTAAGAATGCAAATTTACCTTCCTTGTGAAGGACATTTGTATTGATTGATATTTAAAAAGATGATACCCACTCAAAAAAGCATATTAAAAAAACTAAAAAAATCAAATCAGGATATTCGAAATGTATATTTATGATAGGTTGGACGTAAGTTATTGAGTGGTTTTCTAATTAAACGTGATTTCTTGACCTATATTTTACAGACTGCGATTGGACGGGACCATATTGCTTGTGTTCCAATTTACCTCTAGAAGTAAGTAACATTTGATTTTATAGAAATTTACATAAATTAATTTATAAGCATTTATTTATAAATCTTAAATCTTAGATAACAACTCATTCGGACAAAATGTTTAACAATGCGATTTTAGCCAGTTTGAGACTGAACTAAGTCTTTCTTTAAATAATACCTTCAAAGTTAGCACGAAAAAATTTGTTGTTGTACATTTAACCTTTTTCTTTCCTGACATCCTACAGACAACGTCAAAATTAAAAATGTCAATGATACCTATTACCTATCACATGTCATTAATTTTATTTACAAGTATCTTCAAACGTTTGAACACGAATTAAAATCTAAATAATGGAAGATAAAAGACTTTGTAGCAATATTTCTTTAGATAGTTTGGAATTAGAAAGCAAAAAAAAATCATCACCGAGGGATACTGACAAAATAGTCGAAACAATCTTGGTACCATTTTATGAAAAGGATGTACTCATTAGGATAACTAAAGGAAACAAAAAGCAACAGAAGGCTACTAAAAAACTTTCTAAACGAGACACATATGTAGGAGAAGAACAGCAATGCCGAGGCTATCTTATGAATAAAAACTACCAAATAGGTAAAAAGACATCTTATTTAGAAATGTTTCGAAAACAGTTTTCATCTAACATCAATCAAAAAATGAGCAAAGATCCAAATGAAATACGATCAATTTCTCCAGAATTTGGAGACACTGAAAGAGAAAGTTTTGGAGAAGATTATAATAATAATGTTGTTACTGAATTTTATAATACTGAGGCATATAATGAAATGTATTATGAACAACTGATGAATCAAGAACTTGAACAATATCTAAATTATTCGTTTGAAGATGGTTTATATTTTAATGGAGATATCGGGAGCAAATCTCAAGAAGACATTGACGATAACAACCTTCGAAGTATTTCGGAAGTTTCCAGACCGCGCCATCGGCGAACTACGGCCCCAATAAGTCAAAATATCCAACTAGGAGGATTAGGTCCAGATATGGAAAACATAAAGCCAAGACTAGAAAGAGCCAAAAGTCTTCAGAGATATTCAGAGAAGGTCCGAATAGAAAATCGCCTTAAATTTTATAAAAAAGAAACGGAGGCAGAAAATGAAAAAAAACAGGCAGAGAAAGAAAATTCTGCAAAACGTCAAGGTTCAAGTAATATTAAAAGTAAAGAGCAAAAAGGTAAAAAGTCTTCATATTTAGTTGATAAACCTGATAATAAATATTCGAATGTAAAAAAAAAATTTACAAAATCTAAGTCGGCCAAAGTTAAAGAGCGTGAAATAGACAACCCTACTAAAGATAGTGATAATTCGAAAGAAAAAGAATGCAAACCTAATCAAGTAATTGAAAGCAAGCTTCTATCTGCCAAAGAGAGCCTGCAGAAGTATATTAAAGCGGGTTATGAAACTACAAGAAAAAAGTCAAGCGCCAAAAGTCGGGATTTGAGCTCGGAGGTAAAGCAAAACAGTGTTCTATCCCCCTTAGAAATTAGGTTTACGGTCAATGTTGGTGGCATTAGACCATCCAGTGCCTTAAAATCTTTGGAAGAAAAACATCGTATTTATCAAGAAAAAGTAAAGGAGTTTGTTAAGAGTCCAAAAAACTCTTAGATTATTTATTTCTTCGAATTTTGAGTTTAGTTTTTCTTTTAAATTCCTGTGACGCACTAAGTTATTTAAGACATCATTGTTTTCATTGTCATTAAAAATATCTGCTTTCTAGTGTTCATCTGACTTCTTACTTTCATTGCTTTTGATGAATCGTTGGAAAACCATCTTATGATCTCCTAAACCTAAACTTAAAGAGAGTAAAAATTCGCAGAGCATCCAAAGAACACGTCATAGAAGGTGCCACCCTGTGTCAATCAACCTGAAGCGTAGGTGTTAAGCCGCATGTGCCTGCATTTAAACCAGCGCCCTTCAGAACAGCATATAGCAATATTGCTAGTGCGGTTGCATTAAGCAAGGGATACCCAGGACCTTTCGAGCCGTTGTCACACGTTTCAATCAAAGAAAGAGATAAATAAATTATGATCATCATCTTATCAAACAATTCTTGAGAAGGAGTTAACGTAGTATTCCACGCCCATGTCCAGTAACGTAGTAGTGGTCGACTACGGCTATGGCGAATTGATGGACTTCACACTCCTCTTAGAACATTATGGAAAAAACTCAGGTATACAGTTTTCCTCGCGATGTTTCCTTCCCCATTGAGGCAAGTGATATTTTAATTGCTTAAAATGCACATAACTTGAAAAGTTAGACGCGCGTGCTGGGATTTGAACTCTGCCCCTCGAAAGTGTGAAGTCCTACGCACACTGGGCTATCACCGCTGTAATTCAATTTCAATTAAATTGTTTATTTATCCACATAATTGCTTACACAGATTTAAAAAAGTGTATAAACTTTACTTTTTTACTACAAGTGGGTCATGATTTACTATGATGCCAGAGTCGTAGACACAATATCACTGCGAGTTGAGCTCCAGACTGACAGGTAGGTACGTAGTACCTACGTCACGTCGTCTACTTACGTGGAACCTACCTGTCAGTAAGTACGGATGATGCCAGAGTCGTAGACACAATATCACTGCGAGTTGAGCTCCAGACTGACAGGTAGGTACGTAGTACCTACGTCACGTCGTCTACTTACGTGGAACCTACCTGTCAGTAAGTACGGTAAGCATGTGGACAAATAACGACCCACCTCAGCCTAAAGCCACAAAGAACTGCGGCGCTGGTTTTCAGTGGGATCACTGGACCGAAGAGCATAATGCACGTTTTCAGTAAAGACGGATAAGGCAACGCCTAATCAAAGAAGATTCCTAGGCATACCTTTTGCCAATCGATTTTTACGAGGCAGCTCATATAACCTAACTTGTCTATGATTCTCGCCACAAGGTATTTTGTGTTTGTATTATCAATTTTTTAATTTTTTTATGGATATAAGGTTAATAAAAAAAACGTTGATTATATTTTTTTTTCTTCAGTCAAGTGTCAGTTAACGAGTCTCTTAATCTTTACGATCGGCCGAATCGGTGTCGTAACTCTAGAAGGCGTCTAACGTCGTTAGACATTACATAAAATTTCGTGAAACGTTTTCTTTCTCTATGAATCACCTAATTCATTAGGCTTCCGATTTAAACGATTCCTAGGTTTCGTTAAAAAGTACATAAAAGGCAATTTATGAGATAAACAACAATAATTAATTGTAGTTTTGTGCCGTACAGAGTACATCAGTGGTGATCAAGCGAGTGACTATCGCCAAGTGAAAGTGCTGCTGACGTTCGCTTTCAATCAATTGGCACTTTACTTCGGATTCGCACTCGAATAAAATTGGTTCAGATATCAGATACATTCTGTATCTATTTGGTATTCGAATCTCATCAATAATTTTTTTTTGTTCCTTACAATGCTCACAATGTTTTCTTTCACCGTTGAAGCAAGTGATATTTTAATTTCTTAAAACGCACGTATCTTAGAAAAGTTAGAGTTGCATGCTGGGATTCGAACTTAACCCCCCGAGCGTGAAGTCGAAGTCTTAAGTACCCACTGGGCTACTACGTTTCTAAAAAATCAAATATCCACACCTTCGCAAACACGTAAATATGAATATGGGTATTGGGCATCAGATACCTGAATTATGAATTATTATTTGTAACATTCCATTGACATATAGTCCGGTTTTCTGTGCGGGGAAAGTGGAGTAACTTGTATGTGTGTAAGATGCAAATAATTATTAATTTAATTAAATCCCTAATGCAACCTGGTTATAGATGATTAGCGGTTATCCGTGACTTCGTCTGTGTACATTCTTTTTTACCCATAGAAAGTTTCATCCGCTATTCTACGACCCCTGTGCTCATGTTGAATAAGCATTTATTTATAAACAAAAAACTAACGTGCATTCTAAGTATCGGCTTGATTAAATTAGGTTGAGTTACATTACTGCTTTAACTACGCAAACCAAAGTTACCAGGATATTTTTCATAATTACTCTCTTTTAACTCTTAGCATATCCATTAAACCTCCTCGAATCTATACTAATGTTATAAATGCATTGTATGTTTGTTTCTTTGTTCGTTACGTATGTTCGGCTCAACCGTTGAATTGATCTTTATGAAATTTGGCACATTTGGCTTGCATCATGGAGACAGACATTGGATACTTTGTATCCAGAAAAGCATAGATAGAGGTACCGTTTCCACATAGCTTTTATGGCTTGGGCCTAACCGATCTAGGCAATATTTTGCATAGATATTGCTAACATTCTGGCGATATACCTATTGATTTTTGAAAAACTATTGTTATACATTTGAATATATATAAACTGCTCCTACTTCTTTAATAATCAACACGAAGAACCGAGCAAAACAGTAACATATAAATACAAAACAATCCTTTTTACTATTCCCGTGGTTACTGTAGAAACTAATATGATAAAAATAAAGTAATTTTACACACTCAATTAGCATTTGTTATTACATCTGATTTTATGATTGTTTCATATAAAAGTTCTTAATTAAATTACTTAATCTTTCGCCATACATCCGGAACTGTGAAAATTATTTTATAACCTCCTCAACCTTTCAAATAAGTGGGCTGAGATATAAGAAATACAACTTTTACTTTGCCCTTGATACGTTTTCTGAACCCCGGTTTAAGAATCCAGACGACGAGGTACAGTAACCGAGTGACGTAAGGCAACATTCCTTCGCAACTTAACTATAAGTTTTAACGTACAAAATCGGTCACTTACGCTAACTAAAGTCAGCGAAAATCGATTTACGTGCCGATTCTATTGTACGACGACCGTGCGCCGATACTTATGCACTAATGGCGCAGCGGTGCGCGCGGGTTTGATCTCCTGCAGAGGCAATTTGGGAACTCATAATTTCTGTTCTTTTTCTGGTCTAGTTCGGCTTTGGCCGTGGCTGGTTACCACCCTACTGATGAACCGTTCCGCAACGATGTCGCGTAGAAACCGATTAGGGGGTATGGATTTAATGTAACTGCATACCCCAAACAAGTTAGCCCGTTACCATATTAGACTTCATCATCACTAACCAGTAGGTCAAACCGCTGTGCAAGGGCTATGTTGTACTGTTTTAAAAAATAAAAGAAAAAACACTACATTAGTAGGTCTAAAAGTATAAAACTAGTGCTGTCCATTTTCACTGTGACGCCTGGAAAAGCATAACACTATTTATATGGTACAGATCAGAATTGGTACCAGCGATTGAGTAAATATGATAGGCTCCTTATGATCAGAAGCGGTGATAGCTTAGCGGTAAGGACTTCGTCCTCCCTTTCGAAGGGTACGAAATCGATCCCCGTCTTGCACCTATAACTTTTAGTTCAAGCCATTTAATTATGACTTTGAAAACATTCTGAGGATATCTGCATGCAGAGCGCCTGCAGACCAAAGTTTTCAACAGTGCGTGCACAATTCATCACTGGCACTGTGATGAATTATGGCCCCAAAACGTGTTCGCTGACTATGGGTCCTATTAGAAGACTCAGAGTCACACAGCGGGATGGAGAGAGCTACGTTCGCATCTAAACGTGATTCTGATTTTTTCAGGAATGAGTACATTCGTAGAAGAACCAGAGTTACGGACATAGCTCAACGAGTCACGAAGCTGAGGTGACATTGGGCGGGGCACAGAGCTCGGAGAACCGTTGGACGGGAGCAAGGTGCTGGAATGGCGACCTCGCACGAGTAAACGCGGCGTTGGTAGACCCAAGCCGGAAGCAGGAAGCCGCTGGATCCAAGCGGCACAAGACCCTGGTATTTGGAACACCCTACAATAGACCTATCTTCAGCAGTGGTCGTTAATGTATTGACGTGATGATGACGATGATGTAGGTATATCTACTACTATGGAGAAACTAGTAGTAGAGAAGCTTTTTGTGACAGACCTTCTCCGGGGAAGTACAGCCATGATCACTTCTGCCGCAAATCAGCATTGGGCCTAGGCATATGCCTTAGCGGCACAGAGCGGCTAGTTGCAGTACAAGATCCTTGCATGCCCTGCGTAGCATTGTTTATTCCAAGGATAACCTCTTATTCCGGCGGGCGATATGTTGGTCCGTCAAATATCGCTATAAAAAAAATGGCAGCCTGACATTAATACACATCCGATGACCAACTTAGCATAATAATACGAAATTGTCTGTCAAATATAGAATACAAATTGGCATTGTAAATGTTTCAGCATAGATCGTTTCACACGTCATAATAAAATGAAGGTTAAACGGTACACTATATGAATGGAGTAGTTCCTTACTTTCAGCTCTCAACGTGTAAGACACATCTATCTAGGCAATGATGTGTTTTTAAAGCATTATAACTCTAATTGTAACTGGCTTATAAGTCAATTTGGCTTGTCAATTGTAAGATGTAACTTAACCGCAAACGAGTTATTCTATCATTCCCAATATGTTTAGGATGCGTTCACATAGGATTGTATATATATATTATATATTTATATATATGTATATATATAGTCGTAGAACTCTAAAGCCAGCTTTCCTTTTGAGCTGTTTAAAGTAGTCTATGCGTTATGGAAATGGAAGCTAGTACATTTCTGTACCACTTGTACTCTTATACAATGCAAAACATATAGAGTATGCAAAACTTTTAAGTTCTTAAACGGGGTACCGCTTACCGCTGCCCGTCGTCGAAAAATAAACAACTAAAAATAGTGTTAAAAAATATTTTTTTGGTGTTTTAGATGCGCGTGCGGCAGTAATATCAATTAAATCAATTGCGGTTCTTTTAATGCAGCAGAAAAAATGTTTGTGTTTAAAAACATATGTATTTTGAAAATTCCACAGACAGATGATAGTTTATTTAAAAATAAACAAGAAGAAAAGTTACTTTCTACTAACTATCTGTGTTTCCTACCACGTATAATTTGAGTACCTTCAAGGCTAGAGTGAATAGGCTTTTTCTAGGCAAGCGTGCTCCAATCTAGATCTCATGTGATTTCTAACGGGCATGATTGTCGTCAAACGCTGGCCTATCGTTAATGAAAAAAAACTTGAAAACCAGTTTTTAAGACTTGTCTTCAACAAATGGCGAAGTAAATGGTGCCCCATAGGAACTAGAAAAGCCAGTTACAAAAAGACAAGAACATAATATATTATTTTTAAATTTTGTTTAAATTTATTAAATGTGAATGCGGCTTTACCCACAAGTATAACTCTATTTGAAGAGCGATGCAAGGCCACTTTACTGTATTAAATATCAATAAATACATTAAATTATTAAAAGCCTATTTCGACGTTTCCAAAATTTTTTGCAACCTTTGACATTCACATATTGTTTCTTAGGTAACATCAATACCCAATCTCTGTTTGAAATATTCAATCATAAAAATTAAAACGCACATTAAGCGATTTGTTGATTATTTAACTCTCAAATCTCATACATAATTTAATGACGTATTAGGTTTGAAAGTATGTTTATATATATCAATAAAATGAAGTAATTTTTTTTTAAATAGACTACAATTTAGCTCTTGACTATCTCACCTGCTGGTAAGTGAGTAAGAGTCTAACCTATTATGGGTATCGCACCAATACCCCTAATCGGTTTCTACACGACATCGTACCAGAACGCTAAATCGCTTAGCGGCACGTCTTTGTAAGGTAACAAGCCAAAGCTGTAGCCTCCCATAATAAATAAATGCGGTGGTAGATCCTTAGCCTAACTTAGTGGTCACTAAGTTACAGATCACAAAGTTTTAATAACTACGTTTGAGGAATTAGCAGAGTTTATCAGCTCTTTTCAGCTCAGGTCAGCTACTGTAGGGATTTCAGACATAGATACTAGATATTAATGTTATGAAGAGGTACTTTCTAGATTTCATTTATATAGTAGGTACATCACCAGGAAAAGCAGAAACTTAAAGCAGTATAATACAAAAGGCGGCCTTATCGCTTAGTAGCGATCTCAGCCATGTAACATTTAACAGTCTTTGTGCAGTCCCAAACAATATCCCACCTTTGAGACAAAAGAATGTCCCACATTTCGTTTACTTATAGCGCTGTTTTATGTATTTAAAAATATTAAATATAACTTTACTAAAACTCTCCTAGCCCTAGAAAATCCAGTGAGATTATCTCACCAGGAATTATATTTTTCGACTCATTGGTATTATCACCACGTGTCAGTAGTAAACACAATATCATTATGATTAGAAGATACGGTAAGAGGTATGGGTTTAATATAACTGCCATATCCCTAACAGCTGCAACAGCCGTACCCTAGTGAGCCCACTACCTACCCCAGTGAGCCCACTATCTTATAGTACTTATCATGGCTTAACTTGAAATGTATTAAAGAAAAAAAAAAAATTCACCCATCGGCATCGCGGGTTAGCTTGAACGTTGGATTATGATAAGTGATATTTCGTACTGCATTGTTAAAAGAAAGTAGAGCGTGTAGTCAGACACTGCAAATGAAGATATTAAGCAGTTTACAAACGAATAACAAGTCAACAGTTTCTTGCAAAACTCTGCAGCAGTAATTAACAATTTAAGTATAATATCTTTAGTGTGAGATTTAGACGCTCGCAATCTTAACGTTGTTTTCGAGTACCTATTGAATCACATCGACCTCAAAATATTAAAAACTTTATTTATAAGCTTCAGTTTGCAGCCGGAACAGAGCGAAAATAAAAAAAAACGGTAGGACAGAATGCTACTCGGGCTAGAAGATTACTGCATTCGCTTTAAGCAGTATTATTTTAAGATTTAATATTGTTGAAGCTCCAGGTCCTGAAATATAATTCTTATTTATGGGACGATTAGGTATGCTTTGTAAAACTATCATTGTAAAATATTAAAAAAAAATGTTCGATCGCAATCAGAATGGTGTCCATGTAGTATAACACTGTTTAATCGTTTTTAGATTTTTTTTTTATTTACCTACAAGTTAGCCCTTGACTGCAATCTCACCTGGTGGTAAGACATAATGCAGTCTGAGATGGTAGCGGTCTAACTTGGGAGTATGATAGTGATACTTTCTGGTTTGACCAAGACCTTAGAGACATGAAATCATCCTGGCATTAAAAATTTATGGACTCTACATACAAAAAATATCTTACACTAAATAAGCCATTGAGTTTTTTTCGCTAATGCACGTCTTTTTGTCTATAGTCTGTGGGCAGCTTTTTAGTAATTTATGCATTATTCAGACGATTTTGTAATATATGATTAACCCGGTAATTGTTTTTATATTATGTCATTTGAATATGCAATTTCTGCAGCTGCTAACGGCTAGGGTTGTCTCATCTTTAAGCCCCTGCGCAAAAGTAGGGTTTTATAAGTTAAGCGTGTGTTCAGTGTGAATCTGGGCATCGGTTTCTCTTCCTGTTGCATCCTAGTAACCTAAAAAATGGCCCCATTTTAATGCGATTTTGTCTGTGTAAAAGCTGACGTGATCGTGATGATTCGAGCTATAATTTTTGAACGCGTTTCGGCTCATTTTCTACCTGACAAGTCTTACCAACTTTCAAGTTCGATTTTAAATTGCCTAGGTACTGTTACTTCGGTAGTTAAAAATTTTGGAGCACAAAGCAAGTCGAGGCAATAAAGCTTTTCCACAATGCCAAAAAAAAGGGGTACTCAACCAAAGTACCTTACACCGTTTAAGTACTTATAGCTTGTTTGGGCTCATGAAAATAGTCTCGAAGCGTAAGTATCACATTCCCATGTGATACTAACCCCTGAAGTTTTTTTACCAAAGGGTAAAATTATGTTATTCTAATACAACCAAGAAAGGCTACCTAAGTTTATTTTATTGTATATTCATATTATTAAATAATATAAATTTAGTCTATCGTTCCATAGCTCACGATAATGTTATAAAGGGCACAAATATCGAGAAAAGACGACAAAGAAAAATTGCACATTGTTTTCTTGTTGGTCGTTTGTTGAGTTATCTATCTATTATTATGAGCATAATTTGCTATTAAGCCGAGTTAATTTTTAAAATCCCGGAATATAATTTTACTCAAAAGTTTACGACTAAACAAATAAAAAAAACGTGTGTGTACTTATGTACACGCGTTAGGAGTTATACTTCTTTGGCATGACAAGATAAAAACTCTTTTCAAAAATTTTATCTTTCGCCTTATTCTACTTTTGCAGAAAAAACTACACTAACAGTAGAAATAAGGTATTTAATACATTGAAAATTTAAATTGAAAAATTTTAATATTTTATTATAACTCATTATCTAGTTATCTCATTTTCGGACAACCAAGTTTCACTCAAAATTAAAGTTTGTGATTTATGTACTCTTGAATAATTTAAAACACCAGAGTTTGACAATTGAAATTGCACACTGTCAAACCTGTTTTTGTAAAACAAAAATGTTGGCTATAGCTAACTTCAGGGTATTGGTTTTTTGTGACGGTGTGCGCGCGCATCCCCAAAAATTTACTCTCATCAATTTTCCTAACGCGCCAAAAGAGTTATACTAACTTTAAAAAGGTAAAAAGTATTCGCCAACCCTAAACACCAGCGGCTTAATTATAATATGTGTGTTAAAGTCTGGCAAACAAAAGAATCGTACAAGAACAAAAAATGACATTCTATAGCAGGAAATAAAAATAATAAGTAACAGGTGTTATGATATATTAGAAAGTAGAAACGCCTCATCATTTCTAACGAGTAACTAATATATCAAAATAGCGATCGTCTACCAGTCCGGTGAAATTAGCTACATAGGTATATATTAAAATGATTCTGTACTTTAATGGATACAAGAATATTATTCTTGTTTAGTTTTTTTATTGCTAAATACACTGAACGTTCTTCATATAAATGTATGGATATATGTATGTAAAAATTTAATTCAAAATGGCTTATTTTGAATTTTATTTTTTTTAATCAGGCAAATATAGCATTCTGCGCCAAAACAATAAATTGGATCAAAATGTACCTACTCAGAGAATATTCTCCGATAATCAAATTCTGCCTTTATCTAAAAACGCATAGTGATAGCAGCGGTTGGATAGATAACGACTAATGTAGAGATGCAAGGTCACCACCGGTTAGTAACTGTGGGGTTTACAGAATACGGAGCAACTGCACCCATCTGCTAGGCATTGAATTGAAATTTGATAAAATATTACTTGGAATTGAGAAAGCATACAATCCCAAATTAGCTGTATCGGAAAATCGAAACCTGGGCTACTTTCTTATTACAAGGCAATAGAAACAGTAAAATCAGACAGAGATAGTAAATCTGATATAAGCATAAGTGATAGTCAAAATCTACGCAAAAATCATCCTTATTTTATTATGATTTGCTCAATGAATACCATTCATTACATAATACATTTAGCACTTCGCTCATTAGTTTCATTCACAGCCCGTGGTCACCTACACTTTATTATTCAACTGTACGTCAGTAATTTCTGCTTTGATATATTAATGCTAATAACTCCGTCTATGATATGTTTTGAAATAAGAGGTAGCATGAAATCGGTCCTTCCATATTCTACAATCATCATCAACCCGTTACGGCCTACTACAGTGCACGGATCTCCTCTCAGAATTGAAAGTTTTGGGCCGTAGTTCACCACGCTGCCCAATTGCGGCGATAGCCCAGTGGGTAGGACTTCAACTTCACTTTCGGCGAGCTGAGTTCGAATCCTACACCTCTAACTTACTTAAGTTATGTGCGTTTAAAGCAATTAAAATATCACTTGCTTGAACGTTGAAGGAAAACATCGTGAGAACCTGCATTTGAATTCTCCATAATATTCTCAAAGGCGTGTGAAGTCCACCCATCCGTACTGGGCTAGTGTTGTGGACTCGTCGCGGGAGGAGAACCGTACCGGGCCTATAATGAGTTGATATGATGACGCTGATGATTATGATTAAAAAAGCACATAACTCCGAAAAGTTAGAGGCACGTGCCGGTCGAAGTATTCACCACTGTGCTACCACCGCTATTAAATAATCGCATTTACTGCGATTGCCTGTTCAATAGACTTACTGTAAAGTTTTATGTAAGCTAACGTTACCAAGTTAGGGTGAATCTATGTGTGTTGAAATCCAAACGTCAACTCTTGCTTTACTTAAATATAACGTTTGCTAACTTTAAGTAAGATTTTAAGTAAACAAACGTGACACCGACGTTAACGTAAATCCCTCAGTTTAAGTAGAGCGTCATGTTCCGATAACTCCATACAAAAGAGCGCATGTTAGGATCATAAAGGATAATGACCCTATAAATTGCTTGATCGGCCAACCTTATTGGAAGGTACAGGATATAAAACTGCTATCACGCTACTAATTGAAAGGTATCCTACCCTTAAAGGAACCAGGGCAGAGCGGACGTCAAAGTTCGACTCTTTACTCCAATGATTTCCCAGTACTACATCTCCCAGTTACGCCTGCAGTACATACCATTTCTCTCGACGACGTGCTTAACCGAAAAATATCCTTTAGAAATATCTGATTCCATAGATTCTTAAAACCAGTAGTAACATATTTATTTATTTATTCTCTTTATTGGTACACCACATCATTCAGAAAAAGAAAACAAAAAAGAACAAACACTTAAAGAATGTACTAGGATACAAAAGGCAACCTTATCGCTAAGTAGCGATGTCTGCCAGGCAACCTTAGGATTACGAAAACTAAAAAGAAAATCGAAAGGTAGGGTACAATGTTCAAAACATATACATACGAATAACTACATACTAATACATAAACCAGACTACACAAATACAAAATACTATTGATAAATATAAAAAATAAATATACTAATACATACTAATATGAGTTATAGTAGATAAATAAATAAAAGGCGTCTTCATTGAGCGAGAAAATGAGCCTTAACAGCATTTACATATTAATATATTAAATCAATGCTTAAACCTAATTAGATGGAAATTTCATAAAATTGGAAATGTCAGAATTCCACGGAATTAAAAAACAGACTTTAGATACCAATAAAACTGTCTGTCGATCGGTCGAAAAACTCATTGTAATTCGACAGAGTTTAACTATTGACTGTTTTTATCGATCGATAAATCAATCAAATAACATACGAAACGCGACAGCAAGAAGCGATAACATCGAGCAAATTTGTAACAGGTTGACAGATCTTATTGATCGTCAGAATACAGAAAATCGACTATCGTAGGTATATATATTTAAGTCCACTGCTGGGCTAAGGCATCCTCCAGAGAGAGGGTTTTTCACTGTCATTCTATCACGGTGATCCAATGCGAGTCTGTGGGCTTAAACGACTATTATCACAAGTTAGTGATGAGGCCGACGGCTCAAAGTGCTCTCCGAGGTACGGGGTTTGACACCGCTAACTTTCTAATTCCTTGCCGGTTTCTTAATGTGATTACCAATAACCGACGTACGATGGTAAAAAAACTGACACATACGAAATTGTTTTTAATGAACATCTTGTATTGACTCTAACACCAGATCACTAAAAATCTATCTCGTATTGGTCGGTGTTGGTATTTTCTTCCTTATTAAACTTTTCACGCTAATGTATTGTATCATCACCATCGGCTGCTTATTACGGTCCTATTGCTAAGCACAGACCTTATCTCTAACAGGAGAGATGGTTTTGGAGCATTTACCCAACACGCTGCTCCAACGCTCGTACACACGTACTCCCCGAGGCACGGGCATTCACACTGCCAATTTCCCAATTACAGGCCGTTACTCAAAATCTTTAACTGACAATACACAATCCCTTGTTATTGACCCAACCTGGAATTCGAATCCGGAACCTCGTGATCTGTTGTTGAACATGCTAGCCATTAGACCAACAAGGCAGTTGATTGAGTTCTTACCTAACTTTAATTTTGCTTCATCGAAAAGTCTACCATCGCTAGAAATAACAACCAAAGCTTTATTAGCTGTTTGAGTTGTCAACTGTCCATCAATTGACAACTGACAATAATCACTGGTCTTTACTTAAATACGGGAGGAGCCGAATGTTCTTGGCGGTGCATCGAAGAGGTCAGATGGCAATCGTAGGCACAAAAACCGGTAGCCTATGAAATCTGGTTTACAGTAAGAACCAACCTATTGCTTAAGAGGTACTGGAAATAATTTGAGACACTGTTGACAATGGTATTCCAGACCATTACTAATCCATAACTTTTTAATCACGTTATAATGTAAAGAATATCTCTGCGTTAACAACGTCTTTAATATCTGCATCTTATATCGTTGTTGTCTTGTAGATCTTTACGTGTCTACGTTATAAATCGTGCTATTTATTTAGCTAGCCCAGGAATAAAAATATAAATAAACTTCAACCAACCGCATATAATATGTTGTTCTTGATTCGAGCGATAATTTGCGAGCGATAGATTATTTAAATTAACATTATTAAATTTTGAGAACTGCTGACTGCCCATGAATCCCCAAGTACAGTTTAGATATAAATATTTAACAATAGTTAAAAAAGAGACGATGATTTTACAGTTTCAAATAAGCGCTTTTTGTTTATTGTACCAGAAGAATTTTTCAAATAAATTTTTCTAGTAAGCCGATTTTTATATTCACGTGTCTTAATTCACTGTTTGTCTCAAATAACTACTTAATGTTCGATAGAAACAGGCGTTACTTTGCGAAATTCCATGATATACATTGAAAATAAAGCTTAATTTGCTATACCCCGCGATTTTAAAAACAGCAGAATCTGTATCTGTTGTTATATAACAATAATTATGCTCTACGTAAGACAAGCCCAGGAGGAGAAAAAGAAGAAAAAGTAACAATAATTCGCTGTGAAGTCAACATCTCCTGAGGATGATCCGGTATCAGAGCGAAACGCGTATAGAGAGTAGATTGCCGAAGATCTGTTTGGTATGAGTTTGGATTGTAAAGATTAAAGAAACCTTAAATTACACCATAAAGATTCTCCTGCTTTTCGCGAAGTATATATAGCAAATTAAGCTTCATTTTGATAGAATAACTACTCGATGTTGTATCATAAAAATCCTTCTTAGATTTTTAAATACATTTTTGCAAGTTACAAAGTGTAGTAATATAACAAATAAATAGGTGTTTAGTTTATCAAATTCACAGCTTTATTTTATCAAAGTGGCTGGCTAGTCTCCGTTAGCACCATCATTATTACACATATTATAACGCCGGTCAAAGACTCGGATGAATAGAGTAATATTGTAAATCGTAAACAAGTTCCCTTTAGTGTAATAACCATACAAACCTGTTGGCTATTAATCACCTTAATTTGATTGCGCACTATTAATTTCGATATACAATGTGTAATGTGATAGATATAGCTTTTGCTGAGATTTAACAAAATGATTTACGAGGATATATAACCCGATAGCAAATTCGAGGATCGCTATTATTTTATTAAAAGTTTGATTATAATTGACGACATCTTTTCTTTAATTTATTACAAGATCTTGTCTTAGCTTGCCTTAAGTGCAAAACTAGTCGTTTTATCTTACTTCATTCTGGTGGTTTCGGTTAATTCCAGCGCTAATCGTTCCAAAATCCGGACAAAATGTATCCTTAATATTTCTGCAGGATAAAGGCTATTTCGGTTTAACTTTTTAATCATACATAAGTAAAGTCTACTTATTTAGTACCGTGAGAAACGTATACTAGTGCCTTTCTGGTATTTAATGTTCCCAATGTCCGACTTCTTCAACATCTCTTCGGAAAATTTGGTTAAAATACTATACTATACTTATTTATACTTATATTTGGTGTTCCCGACTAAGGTATCTTTGCATCGTTTGAGTCTCATACAAGACTGAAGTGTAACGAAGAAACGACCGTGTTTATATTAAAATACCTACCGCCACAATGTGGGCTGTGAATCTATACTAATATATAAATCTATAGAGTTTTTTACGGTTGTTCCGTTAAAACTATTAAACTATACATGCGATTGAATTGAAATTTTGCATCCATGTAGAGGATACATTGACTTAATGGATAGGCTAACTTTTTTATAAGTGTTAAATTTCCGAAGTGTATAGCGGGGGCGTTAATGATTAGAAAAAATCATAAAAAACTAAATTTTGAATTTTACCTCTTTGAGACATAAAATTAGGACAGAATTTTTTTGGGCTATGTTACGAGCAAACAAGAATGTTAAGTCAAGAATGTATTGAATGAAGTTTAAATCACAAAATTGGTAACGGGGTGCTAATGAAAAAAAATAAAAATTTAATACTATAATTCCCACAGCCTTAAAATTTAATAAAGTTTCATGTTTGTTAAATTAAGGTCACTTACTATCAGATTTCGAAAAATTTTAGCCCTAGAGGACATTGTGGGGGCGTTAAAATTATTTATATAATTATAATTGTAGATAAAATCCTAAAGGTTTTTTTATAGTAATAAATGATGGACCAAGCTAACCTAATGGTTAGTGAAAAACCATAATTTGTTACATAAACAGAGAAACACTTTGAATGCCATGCAAGGAACACATCCT
The DNA here is from genome assembly GCF_905163445.1 of Pararge aegeria. Classification (NCBI taxonomy): domain Eukaryota; kingdom Metazoa; phylum Arthropoda; class Insecta; order Lepidoptera; family Nymphalidae; genus Pararge; species Pararge aegeria. The sequence goes on from NC_053195.1 coordinate 12,522,974, forward strand.
AGGAAATTACACCCCTCGGACTGGAACGCAGCTTAGCAGCTTAAATAGGCATGGGGGTAGTAGGGACTTCCCTGGACAAGTTTGGCCACAACATGCTTTAATAGGTACTACTACTAAAACTTTAAGTGCGGAAGAGTCTATGTAAGATTTGCAGTCAATGATTGCAACTATATATAATTTCCAAATAATACTGGTTGCCTCTGGAAGTAGGAGGGACATCTTTAGTGCTAAAACACATATCTATATATATAAAATTGTTATGTTGGTTTGTGTACGCTTCAAAAACTCAAAAAGTTCTGCAATTATCGGGCTGAAATTTTAGCATGATATATAATACGCATCAAGGATTGTTTTTAACTATTTTTCTCAACCATTCAATCACAATGTGCCACAGCGAAGCGTGGCAGGGTACAACTAGTTAAATATAATTTTAATTATTTCTTGAAAACTGTTTATTAATTAAATCCGATCAATTTAATAAAATATCTGGCATAAGCATAAATGAACTTATACATCAAAAGTTTGCCCACTTTATAAAATTACTGTAAAATAAGTCATGAGGTGCAATGGCTATCATGGATAACATTAGTAGTCTTAATAAATTCAAATTCAGCAATTTACATTTTAACATTCATTTTTCTATCTTATGAGTGATGAAATCAGAGCGGGATGCTTCCAAGCAACCTTGTCATTAAGAAATTCATCAATTGTATAGTAATCTCGCTGGAATAAATGTGTTTTAACATACTCTTTTAACTTATGCATTGGAAGGTCCAATATCACCTTAGGAATCATATTATAAAAGCGTATACTCAATCCCACAAATAACTCCTGCACTTTTACTTCACTTTATTGTGGAAATTCAGTCTTCCGATAGTTTATTAAATCGTACAAATTGTAGCAATAAAAAATAATTATTAATTGGCTGCAATGCCCCTCAGAAACGCTAATAGTTACTCCAAGACAATCAAGCTTATATCTTATTAGAGTCGTGACCTAATCTTATCTTTAACAGCAATAACATATCTCACAATAACATATCTCACAAATCTAAAGATGAAATTAGTACAGTACCATTTAACGTAATTTAATTTTTTTATGTACCTATATTCATATAAAAACATAATTTGATTGCTATAGAATACCGATTTCGGCACGTTTTGAAAATTTAACCAGTATTTTACGTTCATATCGTATTTTATGTAATATCTGCAAGTATTTGAATTTATTTTAATTACAATTATATTATTTCCTAAGGTCAAAATGATTACAATTTTGTAATTAATTGTATAAAATTTCTAAATTGTTTGCTTTTGTTTAAAAAAATGTACCTATTTGTTTATTTATTTTACGATATACTTTGGTTCTATGCTTTTATCGATCTCCACGTGCATAGTTGCCGTCTCCTTCTTGATACACTAAAGTAAACAAAGCCACCATTCTCATATTTTGATTTTAAGTTTCCACCATCTTCTGGGTCTTAAAACCATCACAAATAGAAATAGTATTTTAAAATACTAAAGCGTAAGCAAGATAAAAATAATACTGCTTTATAGCAATGGTAGTAACTCCCTTAATGGATTTATAATTCAAAAGGTGAAGGTGAATTTAAATTCCCTGATTGTTATTATTCAAATATTAACATAATAATTTAGAATATTTTAAAACGCACAGTATATTAAAAACATTTAACATAATATGTATGGCCTATTGAAAGCGAAGAAAACAAGATAAGTATAGAAAGAATGAAACAAATGGTCACAACTGAGCCGGCTCTCGTGTTTAAAATGCCACATAAAAATCGATACAGAAACGTTACGGCTAACCGATGCACGAAACCGTCATAAACGCAAAACGTTCCGATGTCTCCACGCCACTTCGAGGCAATTTCCCTTTATCACGTAATTTTGTATCTTATTACCATCGGGTCTACGTGAAAAATGGCATAATACGAGTTAAATCATTTGCCGCGCAAGTTGAGGCACGTTACAAATTGTTATCTGGTACTATCGGCCTACTAACCGTAGGACTGCTGCTATAAGCTATCCCTCAGTTCACGTATTTGCTTGAAGTCATCATTGGAGGGAAATGTTCCAATTTAGTATAAAAATAATCAAGTGGCAAGTCAAGAATCAAGTTCTTAAACTAAGGAACTAAGCTCTTTTCGGTATAGCCTTTTCCAAACTTTTTACAAGTCCCCACCTCAAAGCCAGTCTCGAACGTCCTCGTCCTCTCTTTCCATCTACTTTTCCCCCAATTATATTTGTGAAAAATTCATCATGTCTTCATAGGTGGCCAATAATTTATCTTTTTCTGATTTCTATACTAATATTAGAGGCGCAAATATGAAAACCTGGATAGCAGTTTCATTTTTGTGCCTTTTGGAGCAGAGACTTTGGGACCGTGGGGTCCGGAGGCACGAGCTCTTTTTAAAGAGTTAACAAAAAGGGTTATCGAGTCTACCGGTGATCCTAGAGCGGGCAGTTACCTTGGCCAAAGAATAAGTTTGGCCATCCAAAGGGGCAATGCTGCCAGCATCTTAGGAGCTGTGGCTCGCTGCGGTGGTTTCGAAGACATTTTAGATTTTGTTTAGTTTTATATAGTTTATTTTAGGTTATATTTATAAAACATTATATTCCTCTTTTCACCGACTCTAGTTAGTACGACTTTATTTCCAATTTCAATTAAGTGGCAATCCGTACTAAATATGTGTATAATAAATGCAAAAGTGTGTTTGTTTCCATCCCTTACGAGTTGACATGGAGTTAGTTGAAAGGGCGGAAAGTAAAATAGGTTACTTTCTACCCCGTGAATATAAACTGTTCCATGTGATTTGTGAAAAATCGTAATAAACGCGGAGGAAGAACGCGGGCAATGGTTTAGTAGTTTATGAAAATTCAAAATTCATTTATTTCAAGTAGGCCTACTTTATAAGCACTTTTGAAACGTCAAGTCAGTATGTTTGTAGTGACTCTACCGGCTCTAGCAGGCAGATTCTGCTGAGAAGAGCTGGCAAGAAACTTGGCAGATTGCTCTTTTCCAACATAATTTTATAGTTTAACAGTCTTTAGAATTTTGCTGTTTTGTGAGAGATGAGAGCGGAGTGGCTTGCTTTCAAGCAGCCTTGTCGATAAGGAATTCATCAATCGTGTAGTAACCACGATTGGTTAAATTTGTTTTAATATATTGTTTAAACTTAGGTAAAGGTAGATCTAGTTATTTAAGAAAATAGTTATTTATTTAAGTAACACTTGTTAGGTGGACTGTAAACCAAACTGTAAATCCAAAATTGAAAAACTGGTGTATCTTAGAAGTGGAGAATCTAGGACTTAATTAGTGCTATTGAGAAATAAGAATTCACGAGTAAATTCAAAAGTGCATTGATAGTTAACTAATCTATTTTCCATAATAAAATAAAAATATAAAATTCGAATTCTGTATAATTCTGAATGTTAGGTGTTAAAACAAATATGATAACAATCCAAAACAAATAACAATTAATCCTAAAACGACATTCTCTTTGTAGAACGTAAGGAAACTATAACCTAAAAGTGATTGTAAGAACGAATGGAGTGTATTTTCGAAACATCAACCCAAACTAGACTTTAGTCATTACATTGTCAGATCTAGACAGGATACCTGCAACAGCAATAAATTGCAACTAAAACAGAGCCCTGTGAAAGTGAACTAGATTCGCTTAGCGCATATTTGATAGTATTTGTCTTACGTAAGCCAGCTAAAGTACTTGAAATGATTCACTATTCAGGTAATTGGCTAGGAGACACTGTTTACCGATAATTCATTTCGCACTCCTTCCTATTTCGCTGTATATAAGAACAGATTTTAATCATTTCCATCAATATCGTACAAACGATATAACGAAAATAGATGAGCAAATAAAAACATCTAAAAACGTATTGGTAGGCTTACTAAAGTCTTTACTTTACTGCGATCTCAGCTAAAGTCAAGTGTTAATATTGTATGAAAGAATACTTATTAATGCAGAGTAAAGTTATATAGAAGTTGATTAAATGACCCTGAACTAAATTAAGTCCGATTAAAACAATAACCGTACCGATGTAATTCAATGATTTACAAAGCTTAAGTGGGTGCGAACGCTATGAAATACTTTTACTCGATTGACGTATAGTCGTTGAAGTTATGCTGGAATAGCGAACTTCAGAAAAAACATCAGAAGATAAGTCGTAAGACATTGTGGAGTATTGAAATTTATTTTTGGGAGTAACAGTAACGTAGCGGTTTATCGCCCAATGATATGATCAACGAATGTTCTAAGAAAGAGTTTTATGGACGCAGTTGAAGCTTATGGATTAACAAAGGCCGATTTTTTTGGACGGCAGATTGGCGCAGTGGGTGGTGACCCTGCTTTCTGTGCCCAAGGCCGTGGGTTCGATTCAATCAATCAAAGTGTTTATCTGTATATTATAAGTATTTATGTATACATATTATTTTTCATCAGTCAT